>NC_084822.1:23593068-23861870 GCF_958449725.1 Rosa rugosa
CTTCTCTTTTTTCCCCTAGCAATTGTGCTTCTGTACAGGATACAATATATGAGTATTACAGTTTCATACATACGCAGAGCTGTGCTAGAGGACTCAAAAGAGTGCATTATTGGTGTAGTACATCTCAAGAGATGACTTGTGCAGTCTTTTAATTCCGCTAGTGTTGTTATGCTGCGTTTGGCTGAATTCTCCTATTTCGTATCATCTCTTAGGTTTCATTGACTATATTGGACCAATTAGTTCTGCTCAGTTGAGAAACTACAATGAAGTATATGGGGATATATGCTTTTGTGATACTCATCTTTGCCCGTAGTAAATGAGAATTGTAGTGCAATAAGAGGTATGGAAAAAATATATTTGTTCTTTGCTTTTTCGCGAGGGTGGGGGGGGGGTTGAATGTATAGATTGCATACTTTGTCAGTTTTATGTTGCTGTTTGCACTATAATTAAGGTAGATTTACATAGATTAGAAGGTTTAGTATTACGAACTGGTTATGAGTGCTGGAGTGTTTTTTTTTTCCCTTTTGCCAATACTAATGCTGAAGTGCTTTTATATGACACAAATGATCACTGAATCAATATTGCTTTGTACTCTGCGCATGCAAATTTTTTAAATCTTTGATATAATTGAACGAGTGGAAGCTGGTATACCAAATATAGAGTTAGATATTGCTCCTTTTAGGCAGGTTCATATTTTCATTTTCTATTTCTGATTGTGATAGTAAAGCCTTAGTTTCTCTATTGAATAGCCTTTTTGGGCAGTGCTGTAAGATTGCATGATTAATGAGAATAGAAGTTTACATTTTAGAGAGGTTAGGCGCCTGTAAATGAGCTTCATCCGTTTTGTTTTGTTTGTTTGTTTACTATAAATCTTCTCATGTGTAGTTATGATTGTAATATATAAATCTTCTCCGTATGCTATAAATTGTCAATGGGACATCACAGCAAATTTGTGTATCTAGGCTCCTGAACAAGGAACCTTTAAGAGATTAGCAGACGAGTACCGGCCAGGCAATTTGGGATTTTTCTTGTGTTAAAAGATTTCTTTTTTCCACACATCATGGGCCAATCATAGTTCTTTATTAATTTTGTTTTTCTTCTTTTGGCCAAGATTTCATAAGTTTCCACTTGCACTTGGGTTACAATATGGTTTGGGAAAACAGAAAGTACATTTAACTACTTTTTCTGATCCATCGAGTTTGTTCAGTGGTATATCTTACCCAGTGGTGAGAGATAACAGGTTCAGTGTTCAAGAAAAAAATCACTTATTGATCTTTATTCCTTATTCCAAACTGTCAATTTTGCGCCTAATTCAAACAACCAGTTTAGCAAGTTCATTTTCCTAATTTTGCATCTGCTTCCATCTTACTGAATTGGAGAGTTGGTTTTTTATTTTTTTAATTTATTTTATTTTTTTAATTTTTATTTTGGGCAAGAACTAAAGAGATGGACTTGTATCGTTGTGAGAGAGACCAAATTGGACCTAATTTTAAATTGGTTCGATAGATCATAGATGTACCTAATACTTTCAAATTGTCTCGCCAAAGTTTTGCTGATGCATGCAGAAGGTGAGAATTAATCATGGAAAAATGCTTTGGAATCTACAACCTTGCCATCAATGATGAATCCAATCCCTTCAATGTGTTTTAAGCTTTTTAAAGAGAAAGACAGCTGTGAGTACTCGTTGCATTAATGCCGGTAATTGGGAGGTGACTTATGGGGATGCAGAGTAGCTAGATAGGCCCGGGAGAGGAGACTTCGTTGCCCTTGGTGGTGGGGTGGGAATGTTAGTAAAAATAAAAATAAAAATAAAAATAAAAATAAAAACAAAAAAGTCAAAGAGTGGACGGTGTGGCACACTCGGATTATGAAAGATGCTTAGGCTTTCTGTATATTTATTTATTTTTTCGGTAGCATTTGATCATCAGTTTCTTTATGAATCTAGAGTTTGGCGCGGGTTGGGCACCCGAAACCTAAGTCCTGGTACCGCCTCAAAACCGACCCGAATTTGGCGAGAAGGGATGGTTTTGAAATTCATAAATCACTGTTTGGACCATTTTCATACCATTATGAGGAAATGGGTCCGGGGCCGGTCTGTCCCGTTTATTTTATATAAATTAAACTTTTAATTAATTGTATTATGTGGCTAAACTGGATTGGTGTTTTGGGTCAATTCTATGGGTACACATAGGATCACCCACACTTGATCACGAGATTTTTTAACCTAAACGACTAACCTTACCTTGAGTCCTCGATCCCCAATTCTAAACTCTCTTCTCCAGTTCTTCCCCAAATTTCTAAATCCCCAATTTCTTTCCAATTTCCCCAAATTTCCAATCCCTGAATCTCATCGTTGCCTTGTTGGTCCAGCTTAGTTCAATTTCTTTCCAATTTCATCCATCTCAGTTATTTGATTCGATGGCTAGAGGGAAGAAGCTAGTTGCTCAGCCTCATCCAACTGCTTCAGGGCTTGAAGATTCTTCAACTCTAACTTCACCTTCTAAGCTCCAGCAAATTCAAGCCATCAAGCTCCTGCAAGTGATTCTGCTAATCCAGTTAGTTTTGGTACTAAACGTAGTTTTGTTTGGGAACACTTTAAGGAATATGACAAGATTGAGAAGGGTAAAGATGTTGAAGGGAATGAGATAGACATTGTTAAAAAACGTGCTTACTATGTTTACTGTCTTAGAGAAAAAAATTGGAGACTTTGCCATGGCTAAGTATGGTACTTCGGGGATGCTTAGGCATGTTAATCAATTTTGTAGGTACTATCCACCAAATATTAGTAAAACTCAGAGGGTTATTGTAGGTGATAAGTCTCAGTGAAACAAGCTAACTATTGTAGCTTACGATAGAAGCTTGTGTAAAAATGGTTGTCATAGATGAGTTGCCATTTACCTTTTGATAGGAGCATTTTTATGCGACGTTTTAATAATTATTTCCTCATATTTTTCTTAATTATTTCCTGTACTTAATCATTTTAATTTAGTTTCTATTTTTTAGGTACATTGGAATAAATGACAAGGAAATGAGCTTAAAGACACATGAAGGATGTGAGACATTGGAGATGACAAAGGCAAGGCACAAGGGATGCAGAAATGAGCTGAAATGAAGAAATAGAGTTTTCCTGGTCCGACTAGGTGATACGCTCAAAGCAAGCGCATAATTTAACCCTAGAAATATCATTAGTAGTATAAGCAAGTAGGGATCGTTCTATTCCGGGGATTGAGGGTACACCTGTCAATGTAAGACAATTTAAACAATTAAAATAAAACAAAGTATAATATTTACACATATAAACACTATTCACGAATTTAGGGGGGTTTTTAGGTTTTTGGGTTGTTTTTCGAAAATTAAAAATAAGAATTAAAACTAAGTATAAACAAAAACACAAATACAAAAATGAAATGTAAGAAACAAAGATTAAAACCAAGTTCATGATTAAATTCGAATTAACCCTACATTGTTCTTCCAAGTCATGTGAAAGGAGTTGATCATGTGAAACATTCGAAAGCAAACGATTTCCCATATTTTACTTTTCATTGCTAATTAATCTAAGTGAAAGCACCAAGACTAATCCTATCAAACATGTAATCAAGCTCTAGAAAGCTAGTCAATCATACATATTCAACGCAAGAAACACATAGAAAGGCTATCAACTCAAGTGTACAACTTAGTATGAATAAGTTCATCTAATTGCAATCCTTTTTCAATTGAATTCGATTTTTGTTCAAAACCTTTACTACTTTTGATTTAAGTTCATAACACAAAAAGTTGAATCATGTTCTTAAATCTAGCACCACTCATACATAAACCCTAAAAGTTTCGAACCAATTAAGATTAACATACAAGAGATATCTATAAAGCAAATTCAATCGAACAATCACACATAAGCAACTTTGGAATCACAACATAGAATTCGAAATCCTTTATTCAATCATAAAATTTCAGATTATAAACCTTGTTCAAACATCAATGTTAACTATAACAACAACCAACGAAATCAAACAAGGAGAATCAAAAGTGATTACAAGAAAGAAGGTTGAATTACACCGTGAATGGAGAGATGGATGAATGATTCGAATGATGAACTAATGAAGCTTGAAAGCAAGCTTCAAAGTGCACGGCTTCAAGGTGGAATGGTGGAGATGCTCACGGCCTAGTCCTTGCTTCTTCCTTCCTTGCTTGAAAACTCCAAAAGTTGAACTAGAGAATGGAGAGAGCTTCCGCGCGTATATAGAATTTTCTGAATTGTAAAGTGGTGTCAGACGTCTAGGGATGTAGAGTATATATAGGGGACGGCAAGTCTTGGCCTCCAAGCCATGAATTTCTGATTTATTTTCCAAGGAATTAAATTAATAATTCCACATGCCTTCCACCAATGAGAAATTGCCAAGTAAGCCCTAGTGTGTCATCCAACCAATCATAAAACTCCAAGAAGATACCCTAATATATTCTTGCCGAATTTCCTTGATTATTTTCTGATTTTCTTCTTGATATTTCGGCCAAAAGATGCTTAGGGTTTCTAGGAATGAATTCTTTCCATAAACTTCACCCTAGAAAATCTCTTGTGTAATCTTTTGTTCTTCTCTTGATTTTCACGCCACCTTCTCTCTCTCCCCTTTGGTTTTCACGGCAACATATCCCTAGGGTTAGGGTTTTGCGTCACAAACCCTAATGTCATGGGCTTTGATGGGCCTTGATCCATTTTGCCGAAAATCCATAAAGTTCTTGGGCCTCGTTGCTTCATCTTCAAGCTTTCTCATCTTCCAACGCAAAACACATTATTTTTCCATTTTTTTTTCATAGTTGCGTTGGAAACTTGCTAGGGAAGCCTTCCTCCATTTCGTAGGATTTCCTGGTTGGACTAGGAAAGCTTATTTCTTCATTTCTGCTCAAATGTGTGGGCCGTTTTCTCTCATATTTGTTCCCCTTGACGTTCGCAAGCTCCTCTTTCCATTCGTGCGTTCATTTCCACTTTTGAGCTCGGAGGTCCTGAAAATAGAAACTAGTATGAAAAATAGAAACTTACCTAATTTGAAAAATAGAAACTTACTAAAAATGAAAAATAGAAAGTTACTAAAAATGAAAAATAGAAAGTTACTAAAAATGAAAAATAGAAACTTTCCTAAACTGAAAATGGAAACTTGCCAGAAATGAGAAATGAAAACTACAGAAATAGAAACTTTATACAAATAGGAACTTTCCTAATCAAAGAATGGAAACTTTCCAAAACAAGGATTTTTCAAGGAAATGGCGCAGAAAAATGTAGAGAAATGCAGTTAAAACGTCGCATTAAAATGCTCCTATCACTAGGAATCCCAGTCAACGCAGGAATCCTGATGAGGCTAGGAAACCTGAAGGCATTAGGAGACCACATGGCTTGAAGATGACATTGGAGATATTTTGGGAGATTAAATCTGATTTTTGCCATGGGAAATGATGGAGATAATGTGAAAATCAAGGAGAGAATCGAGGAGATTACGTTGAGAAAATCTTGGGAGAGTTTCAAGGGATTGTGCAACAAGAAAAGGCTCAAAACAAGTCCAGATTCATCCCTCAATTCCGTCAAGATATGTTGGCCGAAATTAAGGAATTAAAATCTGCAGTATTAATGTGAAAATCAAGAGAAAATCAAGGGGAGGACATTAAGGATAAAGCCATGGAGAGATTTAAGGGAGAAAAGGTCCAAAATGCGTCTAGATACATTGTCTAGGTTCATGCCTAGATATTTGGCCGAAATTTATGAATAAAATCAGAAATAATCCTTAAAAATTCGGCAACAATATATTAGGGATTGATTTTGGAGCTTTTTGATTGGTTGGATGACACAACAGAGCTAACGTGGCGCTACGTGATTGGTCGAAGCTGTGCGGCATTATCAGATTAATTCCTTGGGAAATTAAAAGAAGGATCATGAAGCTTGGCCGTCCCCCTATATAAACCCCTCCTATGCTAGACGTTTGGAACACACACATTCTCATTCAGAAAATTCTCCATAACGTTAAAGCTCTCCCTCTCTCTCTATTCTCTAGTTGCAAAGTTCTGCGTTTTCAAGCAAGGAAAGGAAGAAGACTTGCTTCCAAGATTCAAGATCCAAAATTCAAGCTCTCCATCTCCATCTCCAACTCACGGTGCAATTCATTCTTTTTCCTTGTAATCTTTTGATTTCCTTGTTTGATTTCGTAGGAATTTGTTTCTAGTTAACAATAACGTTTAGGGCAAAGTTTAAGCCCAATTTCTATGTTTAAATAAAGTTTTCGAATTCTATAATTGTGATTCTAAGTTGCTTATGTGAGTTTGTTCGATTGAATTTTCTTGACAGAAAACTTTTATATGTTTATCTTATTTTGGTCGACACTTATAGGATTTGCATGTAATTGGTGCTAGATTTAGGTAAATGATTCACCTAATAGTTTTGTGAACCTAAATCACAAGTAGTAAAGGCTTTGGACAAAGGTCGAATCCAATTGAAGAGGATTGCAAATAGGTGAACTTATTCATACTAGGTTGTGCACTTAAGTTGATAACCTTTCTCTATGCTTCTTGCGTTGAACATGTTTTGATTAGCTAGCTTTCTAGACTTTGATTGCATGTTTAATAGGATTGATCTAGGTGCTTTCACTTAGGTTAGGGGTCGTCAAAATTAATGGGCTCGGGCCGGGCCGGGCAGGGCCAAAACATATTTTTTTTATTTTTCGGGCCGGGCAGGGCCGGGCTTCTCTTAAAAATCAAGGCCCAGGGCCTTACGGGCTTTTTAGGGCCGGGCCGGGCCGGGCTTTTTTGGGTGGGCAGGGCCGAGCCCATTATATTTATATGTCATAATATTTTGTTAAAAAAAATACAAAAAGCTATGAAAAAATTATGATATGTTAATGATTGACCAAAATAAAATACAAAATTAAAAAAACATATGACCTAATGCAATAATTAGTTCAATATAACTACATAAAAAGATATTAATACAAGAATTGAATGGGCTTTCGGGTGGGCTTATAAGGCCGGGCCGGGCGGGCTTTAATGGGCATATAACGGGCCGGGCCGCGGGCCGGGCCTGGGCTTTGAACCCTCCGCCCTAGCCCTGCCTCGTGCCCAATGGGCAGGGCCGAGATGGGCTTTGCTGCGGGCCGGGCCGGGCCGGGCTTTTGCCCACTGGGCCGGGCGGGCGCCCATGGGCTTTTAGGCCCGCGGGCCAATTGATGACCCCTAACTTAGGTTAATTAGTAAAGGAAAGTAAAATATGGGAAATCATTTGCGTCGAATGTTTCACATGATCAACTTCTTTCTCATGACTTAGATGATCAATTATAGGGTTTGAATCGAATTTGATTACATGGAATTGGTTTTGATCTTTGTTTCTTACGTACGTTTCATTTTTGTACATGTGTTTTTATATTTTCTTTCTTTTATTTATTTTAATTTTCAAAACTCTAATTCTTAAACCCCCATTTTTATTTTGTTATTTGTATATGTTCTTTTTGTAAATTAATACTTTGTTTTTTATTAATTCTTTATTAGTTTTTGCAATTACAGGTGTACCCTCAATCCCCGGCTAGAACGATCTCTACTTATTCTATACTAACAACTACATTTTACAGAGTTAAATTGCACGCTTGTTTTCAGCGTATCACTTTTGTTGAGAAGAAAGGTTTTCATCAGCTTTGTACTAAAGTGTGCCCCCTGTTTAAAGTGCCCTCTCGTAGGAAACTAGTTACAAACTTTCTAAGAATGTATGATGCATAGAAAAAAGAATTAACCAAAACCTTGAAGGGTTATAGAGTGTGTCTCACAACGGACACTTGGACTAGTTTGCAAAACATCAACTATATGGTGCTTACTGCCCATTTTGTTGATCTTGATTGGAAAATGCACAAGAGGGTTATAAACTTTTGTGTTATGCAAAATCATCAAGGGGCAACTATAGGCAGGTTTACAGAGTCATGTTTACTGCAATGGGAGATTGGAAAGGTTTTAACTATAACTGTTGATAATGCATCTGCCAATAAGTCAGCTTTAGAGTAGCTTATATCAAAGATGAATAAGTCTGAGGGTTACAAACCAGTTTTCAGTGTTCTAAAACGCGGGCGCCCAGGCCGCCTAGGCGCTGGAAGGTGGGTCTCCGCCGCGATTAATACCAAATCGGTGGACGTGGGCGGTGGGCATTTGGGCGGCCGCCCAGGCTTCCTACGCGGGCGATTAGGCGCAGCTGGGCGGGCATTTGGGCAGTTGGGCGGTGCTAGGCGGGTTCGATTATATATATATTTCTTTTATTCCATCTCTGTTATTGTTCTGTGACTTCTGTCTCAGTCTCTCCTTGATAATCAGTTTTCGTTCTGTCCTTCAATCCAAAACCCAGCAATTCACCACATCGCCAGTCGCTCGCGCCTCTCTCTCCCTTAGTCTCGGCTCGGGTTTCTATATCTCTTCAATCAGATTCAGTCCTCTGACTCCTCTCTATCTCTAACTCTCTGCTCGACGACTTCTCGCTCTCTCTCTCTCTCTCTTCTGGTAATCTGGTGATCTGCTATTCCAAGTTTCGTTCTTGTTCTTTGTTTTTTCTTTTTCTTTATTGGGTTTCTGATATGGATCATATGATTGGGTTTCTGAAATCTTTGTTTCTTAATTGCTCGATATGGATCATATGATTGGCTTTTTGAAATCCTTGTTTCTTAATTGCTCTTAGGTACTAAGGAATTGTGAAGGGGTTGTTTGATTTGATTGTGTAGTTTAGTAGATTTTCAATCGACACTTCTAATTGATCCAGTGTTTAAGAGTGTGGGTGGTTCTGAGGGAAAACATGGTATAGCCAAGTTATACTAGCTCTGATTATAGAGTAGAAGGGCGGATTACGAGGGGGAAGGAAAAGATATAGAGGAAACGAGACAAAGAAAGAGGAATTAGAAGAGTGATAATCTGGGTGGGTATTAATGATAGTGCAGGAGCTCAAACAAAAAGCAAGCTGCTCTCAACCTAGAGAGAGTTTTTTTTGGTAATGTTACATTCTAAGTTTCTAACTTGAATATCAGAACTTTGCAAGACTTAGAACTCTACATGATTAGTCATGATATTTGTTACTGATGGGTTTATGTAGTAAAAGACTTTATAGAAAATAGCCTAATTTTTTATGTTACTAATATGGATCTAAAATTGTTTAATTGAAAAAATTTAAATTTAATATAATTATATGCTATAAAATTAAATAAAAATTAAATAAATACAAAACCGCCTAGGCGGCGCCTAGACACCCGCCTAGGCGTCTGAGCGCTAGTCCCCTAGCCACCGCCCGACTAGCGCCTAGCGATTTTTCGAACCTTGCCAGTTTTAGGTGGTAAAAACATGCATGTGAGATGCACAGCCCACATAATCAATCTAATTGTAGGACATGGCTTGAAGAGGCAGCAAAGGAGTGTGTTAGCCATTAGGAATGTTGTCAAGTATGTTAGATCTTCACCTAAACGACTAGATAGTTTTCGGAAAGCTGTGGAAAGGGAATAACTTCCTCTTCAAGGGCTAGTTTGTCTTGATGTCCTGATTCGGCTGAAATAGTCTCACAATTTAACCCTGCAAAATGTAGTTGTCAGTATAGGATAAGCAGGGATCGTTCAGTCCGGGGATTGTAGGGTACACCTACACAAAAAGGTCAATTAACAAATAAAAGAATAAAATGGGGTTTTGAAATTTGGTTCCTAATCTACTTAAAATATAAACAAAATAAATAAAACTATATACAATGATCGACTTCCCTAACCTAGACCAATACCACTAAGAAATTACTAAGTGTAAAAACAGAAAATCCATTTCAACATGCTACAAAAATGTGCCAATCTTAAATGCCTAGATAAGAGCTCAAATGAAAAGCCTCAGCGGATCAATCCATTTATCTAATTCGTTCTAATGTAGGCTTGGATCGGAAAAGTCCTTACCAAGCCTAATACTACTAATTTTTGAAAACACTCAGCGTAGTTCTCTTAACTAGTAGTATTATCTAACCCTTGAATCAACTCACACGTGCAAATTAACCATTACACATAGAATTTAATACGTAATTTCCAGAATCGTTTAACCATTGAAACATGGTTTTTACCACTTTTTAGAACTAATTGCTACTTGTTTAACTCAGCACCTTAACAAATAACAATTACTCTTGGCAAATTAAGTAAACACACAAGAACTCTCACCGTTATTTTAGCATGCAAACTTATTAACCTAACTCTGAAAATTACCTAAAGACGTAAAAGGGCACAAGATTGTAACATGCATCATTAAAGAATTCTCGAAATAAACTCAATAATAAACTCAAAATCTCAAAAATATTAATAAAAATATTCTGAAAAAGTCATGTCTCCAATTACACAACTCGCAACTCCAAACATACAAAACCGAAACAAAAATTGTAAGTAGAGTCATAGTTACACTTTGAAGCTTTCCTCAGCGACTTAGCAACAAGGTGATAAACTCGTCTCTGCTATAGTGGTGGAGCGTCCTTGACTCAGTGCCTAAGAGCTTCGTAGAGTGATGGAAGGATGGTGGTCACGGTCTTGTAGGTGATGGAAGTTTAAGGAGTGAATTGGGCAGAGTCTTGGAATAGTGATAGGCCAGGAAGTGATAGGCCGGGAAGTGATACTAATTCTGTTCTGGACGTTGCCTATTTATAGGGGAGAATTGGTTGGCTTTTGTCGATCATACCCTTCATCATTTGGACGGATGGGATTGCATCATAATTCCTTTAATTTCCCAATTGAAACGTCTCCTTTATGGCCTTAACTCCTCTCATAATGGGGTCTTTTAACAAGCTGAAACGTCTTTCTCCTTTATTTATTTTCCAGTTGAAACACCTTTTTCCTTTATTCCCCAACTGAAAACGTCTTTCTCCTTTATTTCCCTTCTTCATTGCTTGGTCAAACGTCTTTAAATTCTTTATTCCATCATTGCTGTTTCCAAGAGTTCCACCAGCCAAGGTTTCCTACAACAAGCAGGAGAATATCAGAAATTTCTAGAGAAAATAAAGGGAATTAAAATGTAAAGACCGCAAAAACGTCGACGATGAGGAATCCTGATCCAGCTAGGATTTTTCATGAATTTTGCGTTTTCTGCCTATTTCACGCCAAACACTCTACAAGACTCTTAAAATGACTCGATAACTCAAAACACAAAACTTAAGGGAGAAACAAGGCTAAAATGGGGCATATACTCATTAATATCGTCGCACATTGTGCTCCTATCATGTCCCAACAAGATAGAATTCAACTTATTGATAGGAGCATAAAATGCGACGTTTATAATGTCTTAACCCCTATATATTGCTAAGTTATTTCCTTTAACTTGATCATATTAACTTAGTTAGTGTTTTGTAGGTACATTATGTTCGTGGAGATACTTTAGGAGCTAAATGGAGTCTCAAAGTCCAAAAATGACTAAGGAAGGCAAAAGGGATGCAGAAATGAAGAGAAATGAAGAAATGGAAGTTCTCCCAGTTCGACTAGGAAAATGAATCCCAGTTGGAGTAGGAATCAGAAGCTGAGTTGGACTTAAACTCTTAAGTCGCGGAAATTAGGAGTTCTAATTTTAGTCGGATAAGGAAACCTAGTGTCATAAGGAGTCCTTGTTGAACAAGGATTGCTCGAGAAAGTTCCGCAAGCTTGTAGAAGATTTCGGCCAAGAAGTCCTTATTGGACTAGGAAACTAGTTGGCATATGGAGTCCTGATGAGACTAGGAGACCTATGGAAGCTAGGAGAAGTCAAGGAAGGATCATGAAGCTTCTAGAACTCGTGTGGAAGTCATGTGCAAAGTGTGTGCCGTGAAATACATTATTAATTCAGAAATTGGAATAAATATGCAACAAGGATTCCCGATTGAATATGGAGTACTTTGCCGTGATATTTGGAAGACTCTAGAAGGTCATGTGATGTGCACACTTCATGGAATACATATGGAACTCGGATTTGGAATCAAGATGAAGATAGGAGTCCGGATTGCATTCTACTTTGTGTTGCCGTGAATTCTAGAGGATTCTTGGATGTTATTGACGTCAATCATCATCTAGAGTACATATTGAACACGAATTGAAGAGATGATGCAGCCTTGATGATATGGAATTAATTTATTGGTCCAAGGATGTGTCAACCAATCAGAAAATTCAAAGGAAAACCTGTATCAATACAAACTGAGAGAGAAGCAAGTAGAAACGAAATTGGAGAGCTTTTAACGTCTCACTATATATACAAGTGATTTTGACGTTGCAAAGGTTCACCATTCTCTCCACAATTTTGTATTCTCACTTGTGTTCTCTCTAGTTTCAGGTTTTTCACAATCTTCAAGGAGCTAGCCGTGCCACCACCTTCCATTGCCATGATCACCACCTTGTGCCGCCACCTTGGAGCTTCTTTGGATCTTTGGGACGTAATAAAGGGTTGTTCATATGCTTTTCCATTCATCTTCTTCACGATTATGTGTAATTATAGATAGAATTTTTGCTTTGCATTTTCTATGTGTAAACCGAAAACTATGAGTTCATAATATGATTTTTGGGAACAATTTTGATGCTCTTTTCAATGTGATATTTGTGTGATGTGCTCTTAACCTTTATGTGTTGTGATTTCATGAAAAGATAATCTGATTTTGTCTAACTGAAAACGTTTATGTACTATTGTTCTTTGGTTCGAAACATATTGAGTGATTGCATGTAATTGGAGCTAGCAATTAGGTTTATGTTTTGTACCCTTAATTTGAATAAGTAGTAAAGGCTTAGGATATAAGTCGAAATAAGATTGTGTATGCTTTGAATTAGATTGTTTTGGTGCTTTGCTAAATCAATTGAGTAAAGGGAAGTAAAATATATAAGGGACATTGTTTACTTTTAACTTTGTTTCTTAGTTGATAACTTTTCATGGTAACTAGTAAAGGATTAAGGATGCATGTAATGAATTGATCTTGATTTGTGGTTGATAAATTTTTTTCCAAAGATTTTCTTCATTCATCTTTCTAAAAATAAAATCGTATTATGTTTATATGTTTTCTGAAAATTTCGATTTCAATCTTCAAGACCCCCTTTTATGTTTGCGTTTTGTGTTTGTGTATATGTGTAAATCGTTTTAGGATTTTAGGTTGTATAGAAATCGTGAATTGTACATAATAACAATCTGAAAATACTTTAATTAATTCATAAATAATCTAATCCTATACTTAGTTAAATCGTAAATAATGTTTTAGGTTTTTGTTTGTGACGTTATACATGTTGTGTTTGTGTTGTATATGGATTTGTATAGTTAGAGTTTGTTTAGGATTTGTTGTTTGTATTGATTTCTAATTCGTGTTAGTTTAGAATTTGTTTTCTAATTGGATTTGGTTTCCTACTTTGTATATGATTAGTATTCGTTGTGTGTATAGGATTTATAGTTTGACTATGATTTGTATTCTGTATCTGTTTTGGAGTAGGATTCTTAATCTGTGTCAAATTTGGATTCTGTGTTTGACTTGGATTCTATATCTTTGTTTATTTCAAAATTGTTGTTTATATATACTTTAACTTCGTGTGATTCATACTTGTAAATGTTTGTTGTTTCATGTTTATATGTGAGTACCCTCAATCCTCGATTTTGAACGATCCATGTTTGCTCTATACTAACTAGTGTTTCTTTTTAGGGTTTAAATTGACACTCATTTTGAGCGTATCACTTATCTAATGTTTGTGGCAGCCATAAAATTCAAGAAAGCTTTTGTTAAGATGGAGGAAGATGAGGATCAGTTGTATCTAAGTTATTTTAACGAACCAGAGGAGAAGTATGATGAGGAAGGCATATCATTCATAGTACTAACAAGAGAAATAGAGTTGGACCTCCTGAAAAACCATATTGGGAAAAGGCTGAGATTTTTGTTGAGCTGCTTAGAGTTTTTTATGATGTGACACTGCGAGTTAGTGCAAGCTTGCATCCAACTGTGCATACAACATTTCATGATGTCGTAACAATGGAGAAAAACATCAACAACCTATTCCTTAAACCTGAGATGGCAACTGTGACAGGACCCGCCCCGAATTTCGCCCTGAAATCCGAGGTGGCCCTGCGGGGCCCACCTTAGAGATAACTCTACCGGGAACTGGTCGAGTCACCACTAAAGTGGACTACCCAAAACAGTAACCCACGATAGGTCAGAGCCAAACAAAGAAGTGCGGAAGCAATTCATCAACTATGCCTCGAACCATGTACGCCCGACCTCAACTAATAGCGCCTGCAAACTGGGCATTTGAAACCGAATGGCCCAGGGAAAAGTACACGAAAAACGTTAGAGTGAGTGGACAAAAATAAACAATTTAAAAGAAAAAGGATTTCATACTTTCCCACACTTATTCCTTTTAAAAACACGATGCATGCAACATTTAAGAAAAACACATTTTAGCTTTAAATCCAAGGATTTCAAAACGATAAACCGACTAGCCTCGCTAGTCAAAACATTCGAAAATCATGTATCGTAAACCGAAATCTCGTTTCTCAAGAAAATAAGACCAGCCCCGCTGGTTACGATAACATCGAAATCCACAATTCTCGTGAAAACATACCAGCCCCGCTGGTTACGAAAATAACGGACTAGCCCCGCTAGTCAAGTCACGAAAAAGTATGGGGAAGAAGTTATCACCATACAAGAAGGGAGCCTCCCAGGCTCGGGTCGGAGTGTCCCACACTCTGGAGCATCCCATGCTCTGCTCTTACTCACCCACAAACACATAGTAAGCAGGGAGGAGTACTAATAGGCTAGCTAGCAATAAATATAACGACCCAGGTATGGTGGGTTAAAATCTATCTGAAAACTCGAAAATCAATAAGGCTTCCCCATCATCTCACGAGAAAATACATATGCCAATGACGTGACCCCGCACGCCAAAAATATTCTCGAAATCATAAACCAAATCTGAAATCATCAACAAGACATTCCAAATGCCAAATTCCATCGAAATCCCATTTCGAAAAATATTCAAAATTCTCAATATCGACGAAAAGAAATGTATTATAAATTTCCGGAAATCACCTCGGAAAATAATTCGTCGAAAATCACTTAAATCACAAGTTCAAATCCGAGCGGATAAAACTCACGTTCCAAAAATCATGATGGAAAATCCAAGCAATATTCCAAAACCGAAATCATATCCGAAACTAAAATAATATGATAATTAATAAAACATTAATTCGAAAAATAAATGCATGCATCAATATTCAAAAACAAACGTCCACTCACAGTACTATTGGCGACCACACAAACGAGTTCCTTCATCTAGCCATAGCTCGCAACAACGTCCTGTTCACAAGTACATTTCCATAAACGACAATTCGAATAAATAATTACGAACCTAAACGAAACCCGAAAATCCCTATCTTCACTACTTCTCAAATTCAACCCAAATCTCTTCCACAACACCAATTCCTCAATCAACATATTCCACAACGAAAACGAGGAAAATCCGACGGCCGGATTTCCAACAATTCCATCACAAAACACCGAACTTCGAAAAATCACAAACAATTCCAAACTCCTCCAAAATTCACCAAACTTCATATACAAGCTCTACAACATATATACAATTTAATGGACTAAAAACTGGAATTAAATCACTGCTCAACACACCTCCACGCGCCCCCAACAGTGGCGGCGCGTGGGCCCCACGCGCCGGCGGCCACCACCTCCGATGGCCACCAAATTTGGACAGTAGCATCTACTCAACACACCCAACCAATCATTCAACAACAACAAGTTCCAATTTTACCTGAAAGAGCTCCAATTCGGCCGATGAACACAAGCCCAGAAATTCCTCAAGAACCCTAAAATTTCAATTCATCAATTCGACATCTACACAACAAATCGTGACACAAGGCCATAGGGGAAATGATCAGTGATGAAAACCGAACCTTCGATGCCAATTTCGTGGCCGGAAACGGCCGGAATCGCCGGAAATCGACGAAACTCTCCAACTGCTACAGTGGACTTCACGGCTCAATTCCGAGCTCCACCGGTCGAGCCACCGCAAAACACCACCCCAGGCGTGACAAGGAGGAGGAGGCGAACCTGCCGGTGCCCGGATTCCGTCGTGGGTCGGCCGGAGAAGGAAGAAACCGGAGGAAGAAGAAATCGGGCCGAAGAGGAGAAAGGGTCGGGGGAGAAGAGAGAGAAAAGCCGGTAAGTTTCCAAAATGGAAACTTACCACAGTAAATTGGCTATTTATAGAAACTTACCATGAACAGTAACCATGAACAGTAACTTTACTATTTCGCTTATAACTTTCGCATACGAGCTCCGATTTTTACGTACCACATATCCACGCGCTCAGTTTAACGTCCCCTACAACTTCCATGAAGAACATTTTCTCAAATTTTGACCCGAACAAAAAGTCGACTTTTAGGGCCACTAAAAGTACTAAACCGAAAGTAAAAGTGAAAGTAAAGGTCGTTTACCGTCCAAATGACTAGTAAACGGGTGAATTTGGGTTCGGGACGTTACAATCTCCCCTCCTTATAAAAATTTCGTCCTCGAAATTAACACGGACAAGTAACAGCCATGCACGTCCCCAAATGTCACTTACTTAATCGATCACGTTATGTAATACATCTTCCGAGACTCAGTTCATCGTCAGAACAAATATCTCACAGCTTAACCATTACCACCAGTAATAGCACCAAGATAGTAAGACCACTCAATTCCTCCAAAGCAATCCCCTACACGTATTAAACTCAAACAACAAACAATTTTCCCGGACTACAAAACACCATTCACCAAGTCTTCCTTAAATGGTATCCATGATAGAGAACAAATGGCACTCGTCCAATATCTTGTATCAAACACCACAACACTCGGATCCGAAAGTGGTCCCACTACATAACGATCCAATTCCCTCGAATTAATCACCACTAGAATACTCCACCATTATCAGTGACCAGAGTCACTTGAAAACACGACATCTAGCCATAAAAATTCAAAATATTTATTCAATTTTCTCTGTAAATGGTTTCCAACACTGAGGTTCCCAAAGAATCACCAAAAACTTCCAATAATACTTCAAATGCTGCTTAGCAACCGATCACATCACAAAACACAATTTCTCGAAACTTGGTTCAAGTCAGAACCACCATTATTACCAAGTCCATTTCCACCCACAATCCTGATTCCGAAACAATTATATCATCCAGAGGCAGCCCAAAGCTATTGTCACTCGTTTCAGACACTCAAACACAAACTCGAACTCCGATTTCCGCACCTTAATCCATGCCCCAACAAAATTGTTGGCATCGAGGAAAAGACAACCACAACATTTTCCTCGAATCACATTTCGTAGCACAACTCGAAACTATAGAGTAGTTTTACTCTACCATCACACGGGATAGGCGCAAAACAATTAACCAAACGAATACGCAAAGAAAACCCTAAGAGGTCGGCGTACAAGAGGCATAGCACCAGAAGAAAACCAACTAGCTTTGTACCTTACACACTTGATGAATACCACAGCACCGAAGAGTACACGATGGGGAACCGCTGCAGTCGGGCCATCACTCGAGAGGTACTGGGCAACACCAAGCATATAAGGTAACAGAATAGAAACGAGTCTACAGAACCTAACAACCTAATGCTCTGATACCAAATTGACAGGACCCGCCCCGAATTGCGCCCTGAAATCCGAGGTGGCCCTGCGGGGCCCACCTTAGAGATAACTCTACCGGGAACTGGTCGAGTCACCACTAAAGTGGACTACCCAAAACAGTAACCCACGATAGGTCAGAGCCAAACAAAGAAGTGCGGAAGCAATTCATCAACTATGCCTCGAACCATGTACGCCCGACCTCAACTAATAGCGCCTGCAAACTGGGCATTTGAAACCGAAGGGCCCAGGGAAAAGTACACGAAAAACGTTAGAGTGAGTGGACAAAAATAAACAATTTAAAAGAAAAAGGATTTCATACTTTCCCACACTTATTCCTTTTAAAAACACGATGCATGCAACATTTAAGAAAAACACATTTAGCTTTAAATCCAAGGATTTCAAAACGATAAACCGACTAGCCTCGCTAGTCAAAACATTCGAAAATCATGTATCGTAAACCGAAATCTCGTTTCTCAAGAAAATAAGACCAGCCCCGCTGGTTACGATAACATCGAAATCCACAATTCTCGTGAAAACATACCAGCCCCGCTGGTTACGAAAATAACGGACTAGCCCCGCTAGTCAAGTCACGAAAAAGTATGGGGAAGAAGTTATCACCATACAAGAAGGGAGCCTCCCAGGCTCGGGTCGGAGTGTCCCACACTCTGGAGCATCCCATGCTCTGCTCTTACTCACCCACAAACACATAGTAAGCAGGGAGGAGTACTAATAGGCTAGCTAGCAATAAATATAACGACCCAGGTATGGTGGGTTAAAATCTATCTGAAAACTCGAAAATCAATAAGGCTTCCCCATCATCTCACGAGAAAATACATATGCCAATGACGTGACCCCGCACGCCAAAAATATTCTCGAAATCATAAACCAAATCTGAAATCATCAACAAGACATTCCAAATGCCAAATTCCATCGAAATCCCATTTCGAAAAATATTCAAAATTCTCAATATCGACGAAAAGAAATGTATTATAAATTTCCGGAAATCACCTCGGAAAATAATTCGTCGAAAATCACTTAAATCACAAGTTCAAATCCGAGCGGATAAAACTCACGTTCCAAAAATCATGATGGAAAATCCAAGCAATATTCCAAAACCGAAATCATATCCGAAACTAAAATAATATGATAATTAATAAAACATTAATTCGAAAAATAAATGCATGCATCAATATTCAAAAACAAACGTCCACTCACAGTACTATTGGCGACCACACAAACGAGTTCCTTCATCTAGCCATAGCTCGCAACAACGTCCTGTTCACAAGTACATTTCCATAAACGACAATTCGAATAAATAATTACGAACCTAAACGAAACCCGAAAATCCCTATCTTCACTACTTCTCAAATTCAACCCAAATCTCTTCCACAACACCAATTCCTCAATCAACATATTCCACAACGAAAACGAGGAAAATCCGACGGCCGGATTTCCAACAATTCCATCACAAAACACCGAACTTCGAAAAATCACAAACAATTCCAAACTCCTCCAAAATTCACCAAACTTCATATACAAGCTCTACAACATATATACAATTTAATGGACTAAAAACTGGAATTAAATCACTGCTCAACACACCTCCACGCGCCCCCAACAGTGGCGGCGCGTGGGCCCCACGCGCCGGCGGCCACCACCTCCGATGGCCACCAAATTTGGACAGTAGCATCTACTCAACACACCCAACCAATCATTCAACAACAACAAGTTCCAATTTTACCTGAAAGAGCTCCAATTCGGCCGATGAACACAAGCCCAGAAATTCCTCAAGAACCCTAAAATTTCAATTCATCAATTCGACATCTACACAACAAATCGTGACACAAGGCCATAGGGGAAATGATCAGTGATGAAAACCGAACCTTCGATGCCAATTTCGTGGCCGGAAACGGCCGGAATCGCCGGAAATCGACGAAACTCTCCAACTGCTACAGTGGACTTCACGGCTCAATTCCGAGCTCCACCGGTCGAGCCACCGCAAAACACCACCCCAGGCGTGACAAGGAGGAGGAGGCGAACCTGCCGGTGCCCGGATTCCGTCGTGGGTCGGCCGGAGAAGGAAGAAACCGGAGGAAGAAGAAATCGGGCCGAAGAGGAGAAAGGGTCGGGGGAGAAGAGAGAGAAAAGCCGGTAAGTTTCCAAAATGGAAACTTACCACAGTAAATTGGCTATTTATAGAAACTTACCATGAACAGTAACTTTACTATTTCGCTTATAACTTTCGCATACGAGCTCCGATTTTTACGTACCACATATCCACGCGCTCAGTTTAACGTCCCCTACAACTTCCATGAAGAACATTTTCTCAAATTTTGACCCGAACAAAAAGTCGACTTTTAGGGCCACTAAAAGTACTAAACCGAAAGTAAAAGTGAAAGTAAAGGTCGTTTACCGTCCAAATGACTAGTAAACGGGTGAATTTGGGTTCGGGACGTTACAAACTGGTTCCAATACAGAAAAGGTGTTAACTGATATGGCTGCAAATATGAGATCTAGGTTCTTGAAATACTATGGCAGCTTTCAAGACTCAACCACTTGGTTATCATCGAACTTGTACTCGATGCAAGGTTCAAGCTTAGGAATTACACACATTCCTTGAAGGAAGAGGGTTTGAAGAATTTGATGTGCAACACAGATCCAATGAGAATAAATCTTTATTGATAGCACTCTACGATGAGGCACAACTCTAAGTTCGTGATGTTAAACTTTGTTTCGTTTCTATTAGTGTTTTTACTTTTCAGCATTTTGTGTCTATGTTTGCTCCAAGTATTAATACATCAATTTCAGTCTCATTGCTTCTTAGTATGTGCCAGTAGTAGATGGTGGCAGATATATGCGCAGACATCCAAGCCCTACAAGTTCAAGTAGCACAATCACTAGTAGCAGAAGTAATTTTAGGAAAGGTATGAGGGTCAGATGGTAAATAATTGGAAAAAGGTTTGTCCAAGAGAGTGATAAGACTATCATGGCACATGAAGTGGATCAGTATTTGAATGCCCCCCTTGAATTTGTTGATGAAGAGGAAGAGGATTTTGACATATTGTGTTGGTGGAAGATAAATGGTCCAAAGTTCCTTGTTTTGGCCCCAATAGCAAGAAATGTACTTGCCATTCAAACATCCACAGTAGCATTAGAGTCTTCTTTTAGCGCTGGAGCCAGAGTGATTGATGCATTTAGGAGTTCATAGACTCTTAAATAGGATGGTTTAATCTGCATGCAAAATTGGTTGTTGGGATATGATATTGCTCAAGTGGAAGATGAGGAGCCTTCCATTGAAAACACTGAGTTCTATGAACAAATTGAAGTAGGTACTTGATCAGTTTGCATTTAAATTTTTTTTTTCCTGTGTTCTTACAAGTGTTGAACAACTTTGCATGCTTACTTTTATCTTTCTGGTGTTTGGTTGGATCATGAGAGCATTGCCTCAAGCAGAAACACACGTCCAACAATCCCAAAAGAAAAGGGGAAGGGAACGGCTGCAATAGATGTTGATGACTAGTTCATTTATGAGCTTGTGAGTTTGATCATTTGTGTTTTAAGACTTTAAGTGTTTTAATGTTTCATTGTTTCAAACTTTCATCTTTGATCAGTTGTATAACTTATTAGTTTCAGACTTTAAACTTTTTGTAATTCAGTTTGTGACTTTGTGTATTTCTGTTAAGACTTTAAACTTTCATCTTGTTTCAGAATCTATGTTGTTGTTATTGACTTATAATTTATTGGTAATGTTGTTGACTTGTTGTTATTATCTTTGAGTTGGTTAATGCCTTAATGGTTACTTATTGGGTGATAGGATCATAAAATGCGACGTTTATAATGTTTAAACCCTATATTTTGCTAAGTTATTTCCTTTATCTTGATCAATTTAACTTAGTTAGTGTTTTACAGGTGTAAATGGAGTCTCAAAGTCCAAAAATGGTTAATGAAGGCACAAGTGGCGCAGAAATGAAGAGAAATGAAGAAATGGAAGTTTTCCCAGTTTGACTAGGAAAAGGAATCCCAGTTGGAGTAGGAGTCTGAAGCTGACTTGGACTAGGAGTACTACTTGGACAAGGAAACCTAATTCTACTCAGATAAGGAATACTAGTGTGACAAGGAGTCCCTGTTGGATAAGGATTACTCAAGAAGGTTCTGGAAGAGTGTAGAAGCATCTCGGAAAAGGAAGCAGTATTCAACTAGGAAACCTACTTGCATATGGAGTTCTACTCATACTAGGAGAGCCTTGGAACATTCATGAAGTATCTAGAAGTCTCAAGAAGATCATATGCCGTGCACATGGAAGAGAAAGCAACAAGGAATTCGGATTTCAAAGCAATGTGGAGTTTGGATTTCTGGTTGAGTATGGATTGGAATTGCCGTAAGATTCTTGAAGGTTATAGGGAGTTCTTGACGTTTCATTCTTCAATAAGGCGTGGAAGACATGTGAGAGGCATGTGATGTGAAGGAAAACCGAATTGGACTTAAGTTATGCTTTAAAAGTCAAATCCATTACAGATTCGGATTACTGCCTGTGCAGATCAGTCAACTTCAACGGAGTTCCATTAATCGTTCAGAGCTCAGAAAATTATGATCTTTATATGGTTGGAAAGCTACGGATGTCTAGTTTCCGGAACTTGTTACAGCTTGGCAATATCTATTTTATACAGGACTTTATGGCCATTTTAGTGCACTGAGGTCAAGTCTGCCGGAAATCTGCTTTATGCCAAACAAGTCCTAGATCAACACAACTTTGGAGAAACCAAGTAGAAACGAATTGGGAGTGCCTTGAGACGTTCTCCTATATATACCTAGTGTATTAGATGTCTCAAGGTTGACAAATATTCTCCACAATTTCGATTCTCACCGGTTTTCTCTTGAGTTTCAGGTTTTCGCATCTTGCAAGTTCTTGCCGTGCCATCCTCCATCCTTTGCCGTGATCTTCACCTTGTGTTGCTGCCTTGGATCTGCTTTGGACCTTGGGACGTAGTCAAGGGTTGTTCTTACCATATTCATCATGTTTTCTTCTCGGTTTTGTAACTTGTTAGATAGAAATTCTGTTTTTGTTTTTCTTTGTGTAAAACCGAAACCATGAGTTAACTTTCTGATTTTTGGATGCAATTTTGATATGTTTTTCTATGTTTGATGTGTTTGTGTGTTCTTGATTCTTGTTGATTGCCGAAATATGGATTGATAATCTGGTTTTGTTTTATAGATAACTCTTATGTGTTTTTGTTCTTTGGTTGCAAACTTAGGATGATTGCATGTAATTGGAGCTAGTAATTAGGTGAACGCTTGTTGATCCTAATTCAATATGGTAGTAAAGGCTTTGTACAAAGGTCGAGATCAGATTATGCATGTAATGAAAAGACTTGCTTTGAGTACTTGAATTTGCATGTTTATTGACTAAACTTTCACTTGCTCTTAATGATTTGAATGCATGAGATTATGAGTCGCTTTGATTGTGTGATACTTGCATTTAAAGTATATTGGTTAGGCGCTTGTTCTAGTCAATTGTGTAAAGGGAAGTCATATAAGGGACATTGGGCGCTTGTAACTTTGTTTCTTGGTCGATATCTTTCCATGGTAATAAACAAGATTAAGGGATGCATGAATATGTTGTTCTTGAAAGGTTCTTGATAAATTGTTTTCCAAAAATCCTTCTTTTCCCACCTATGTAAATAAAATGTTTTTAATCTTTTATTTGTTTTCGAAAATTTATGTTTTCAATCTTCAAAACCCCCCCCCCCCCCCCATCTTTATGTTATGTGTTTTTGTATATTTGTAAATAATTAAAATTAACTTAGAGTTTTTAGGTAGCATGTTAACTTAGATAATAAAATAATTAAAAAAAAATGTTTTTAAAATTCGTGAATAGTGTCTCCGTGAATAGTAAATATGTGTTAGTGTTTTCTAGGAATTAATTTAGTGGTTTTTAGGATTTTGTTTTGTGTTTTTTTAGGTGTTCCTAAATTTTAGGGATGCTTTGGTGTTTTTTAGGAAAAGTAGTTAGAGTTAGTTTTGACTTAGGATTTCTTGTTTGACTTGGTCAATAATATGTTTTCTTGTAGATTAAGTAATTCTAATTAGTATATAACTAGTAATCCTTGTTGTATATGGTTTTCTAATGTGATATGGATTTGTAAATTGTGTATAAATAGGAGTAGGATTTCCAAAACCTTTTCTAACTTAGTTTTCTCTCTAATTTTCGATTCTATATATATATGTAAACTTGTAAAATATTTTCGTGAAATTGTATATGTTTGTTCTTTAATTTCATAAATTGTATATTCTTTTCTTTGATTTTGTTTTCACATGTTAGCACCCTCAATCCCCGGTTTTGAACGATACCCTATTTGCTCTATACTAACGATGATATTTTTCAGGGTTTAAATTGGCGATGCTTTTGCACGTATCATTGGGTTTGTTGTTAATGTGGAATAACAACAAACTCAATAAGTACAAATAACAACTTAAAAAGAACAAAGACTTTTATTAAGGCCCAAAGGCCCAAATGATAGGAGTATATAATGCGACGTTTATAATGTTTAAACCCTATATTTTGCTAAGTTATTTTCTTTAACTTGATCAATTTAACTTAGTTAGTATTTTTACAGGTAAAATGGAGTCTCAGAGTCTAAAAATGGCTAAGGAAGGCACAAGTGGCGCATAAATGGAAAGAAATGAAGAAATGGAAGTTCTCCCAGTTTGACTAGGAAAAGGAATCCCAGTTGGAGTAGGAGTCTGAAGCTGACTTGGACTAGGAGTCCCTATTGGATAAGGATTACTCAAGAAGGTTCTGGAAGAGTGTAGAAGCATCTCGGAAAAAGAAGTTTGTATTCAACTAGGAAACCGGATTGCATATGGATTTCTACTTGCACTAGGAGACCTGTGGAAGCTAGGAGAGCAGAAAGAATATTCATGAAGCATCTAGAAGAGGCGTGAAGGACATGTGAGAGGCATGTGACGGCAAAGAAATCCTAAATGGACACTAGTTATGTTTTAAAGTCAAATCCATTACAGATTCGGAAATCTGCCTGTGCAGATCAGTCAACTTCAACAGAGCGCCAAAAATAGCTCAAAGATTGCAAAATTATGATCTTTATATTGTTCGAAATCTACGGATTTCTAGTTTCCAGAAATTTTTACGGTTCATCATTATCAATTTTCTAGAAGAAGTTATGATCGATTTAGTGCGCGGATGTCAATTCTGCCAGAAATCTGTTTTGTGTCAACAAAGTCCTAAATCAACAAGAACTTGGAGAGTCAAGTAGAAACGAATTGGGAGAGGCTTTTGGATGTCTCCCTATATATACCTAGTGTATTTGACGTCTCAGGGTAACATTCTTTTCTCCACAATTTCGATTTCTTACTTGTGCTCTTGAGTTTCAGGTTTTTCACATCTTCAAGTTCTTAGCCATGCCATCCTCCATCCTTGCCGTGAATTCTACCTTGTGCCACCACCTTGGAGCTGCTTTGGATCTTTGGGACGTGACTAAGGGTTGTTCATACCACCTTTCATATGTTTTCTTCACGGTTTAGTGTTCTTTTAGATAGAAATTCTGCTTTTGATTTTCTTTGTGTAAAACCGAAACCATGAGTATATAAACTGATTTTTGGATTCAATTTTGATGTTCTTTTCAATGATTAAAACGTTTATGTGTCTTTGATTCTTTTTAGTTGCCGAATCTATGGAATGATGATCTGATTTTGTTTGATTGAAATCTTTTATGTGTTCTTGTTCTTTGGTTCGAAACATAGAATAATTGCATGTAATTGGAGCTAGTAATTAGGTTTATGCGTTGTAACCCTAATTCAATTAAATAGTAAAGGCTTAGGACATAAGTCGAAATCAGATTATGCATGCATTGAATTGACTTGAGTTGAGTACTTGGATTTGCATGTTTATTGACTAAACTTTCACTTCTTCTTAATGATTCGAAAACATGAGATTACAAATTGCGTTGATTGTGTGATACTTGTCTTCGAAATATATTGTTTGAGTGCGTTGCTTGATCAATTGTGTAAAGGGAAGTAAAATAAGGGACATTGGTTGCTTTGATCTTTGTTTCTTGGTTGATAACGTTCCATGGTAACTAATAAGATAAAAAGATTGCATAAATGGATTGATCTTGAATTGTTCTTGATAAATTGTTTGCCAAAAGTTCTTCTTTTCCCACCTATGTATATAAAAACATTTTCTTTATTTTATGTTTTCTGAAAATTTATATTTTGATCTTCAAAACCCCCCTTTCTTTAACGTTTTCTTGTTTGTGTATAAGTGTAAATCGATTTAGGTTTTTAGGGAGCATGTTAACGTAATTAGCAAAGTATATAATATGAAAATAACATAGATAAATCGTAAATAATTAATTGGTTAAGTGTTTTTGCCGAAATATGTAGTTGGTGTTTTGTAGGAATTGTTTTGGTGTTTTTAAGGAATTTGTTTTGAGTTTTTTAGGGATTGCTAAATTTTAGGGATTCTTTTGATGTTTTTTTAGGAAAAGTAGTTAGAATTAGTTTTGAATATAGATTCCTTGTTTGACTTGGTTTAGAATTTGTTTCCTACTAGTATTTGTATTCCTACTTAGTGTATGACTAGTAATTCATGTTGTATGTGGATTTCTAATGTGAATATGACTTGTAAAATGTATATAAGTAGGAGTAGGATTTCCAAAACCCAATCTAACTTGTGTTTCTCTCTTATTTTCGTATTGTGTATGTATACTTGTATATTTCATTGCTTTCATAACTCTTGCTCTCTAATTTCGTGTGAATGTATGTGCTCTCCCTTTGTCTTTGTTGTTTCTTTGTTTGTTTTAAATTATGCATGTTTGTAATTTCTAATTTTTGTGTGAACTTGTAAATGGTTTTTAATAATTTCGTGTAAATGTGTATATTCTTGTTCTTTGATTTTGTTTCTTGCATGTTGTACCCTTAATCCCCGGTTTGAACGATCCCTGCTTATTCTATACTAACAATGGTTCTTTTCAGGGTTTAAATTGGCGAATGCTTTTGCACGTATCATCAAACGTTCTTTGTTTGCATTTATATTGTTTTTGGAACAAAGAAAAAATGGTTTAGATATATTTATAAAGTATAAACAACAACTTAAAAAGAACGTTTTAGTTTTTTGTTAACCTAGTAATTATTTCCCTAGTCTTACACTTTTGCTTAACCTTTGTGTTTATCTATATATATTTATTATGTTTTCCTTATCATGATAGAAAATGATGGAGAAGCTTGGAAATGCACTAAAATTTCAATCCTAGCATATTCTCCTACTCTGTCTAGGAGAAACTGAGCTAGGCAAGGAAGGAGGAGCGGAAGCCTGACCAAATAAACTCCAAATGAGCTGAAAATTTCCAGATCCATTCTAGACATCCTAAGGATCATTTATTATGAAGAGATCAAGAGCTATTTCGGAGTGGAAGGACTTCAAAAGATCGGTGCAAGTTTCTGCACTAGAAGACAAAAACCGGACCTGTACGGATTCCGGCAGCATTTCCGGGCAAACCATGGCGAATTAAGCTCTCAAATTTTACCAGAATGATCTACACTCATGGAGGAACATTTGGTATGAAGAAGTCGAGGGCCAATTCCTAATTCTAGGTGGAGATTAAATTGAAGGAAAATAGGAGAATAAAGTGCGCAAACGGACAAAAAATTGGTCAACGGTGGTCAACTCCGGATTCCGGACATTGCCGCCCGAGTTGGGCTGCCGAGAATGTGTGTGAAGGACAAGGAAGAGCTGACTAGGGTTAGAGACTTTAGGTGGGAAGACTTTAGGTCTAGATTATTTTGAAAATCAAAATTTGAAAGATGACAAGTGGTCCATTCTTACACCTTACACCTTTGTCTCGCATTTATTACCTTGTTCCCCTACACAATTACCCTTCTACCCTTACTCTTTCTCCTCCACCAAAATATCTATGGGCTTTCTAGGTCATTTCTATGTGGAGTTAAAGACTAGATCCACATTTTGTGCTTACACATTTGTCAATCACATCTAGCCCTTCATTTCCTTTGATCTCCACCCTCCATTCATCACTTTTGGCCTATAAAAACACCATCCCCTCACTTTGGACGTTTTTCATGTACTCCTTCACCCATTTCATCTCCTTTCTCTCTCCATTTTCCATAGTTCTTCATCTTTTAGGTAGTTTAGTTTAGCTTTTGTGTAGAGAAAAGTGTATAGTGTCTTGGGTTTTTACCAAAAACCGAAGATCCTTTACATCTTTGATCAATCACACCTTAGTTTCATCATTTCAAGCCTTTGTTCTTCAAGTTTCTAAGAGCTTTGTGGATTTGTATGGCAATTTGGGTTTGAGAAAACCGAAATTTCCCTACTTTGAAACATCTCTCACTAGTTTAGCATCAAGGGGAGCTAGTTTGGTAACCAACCACTTTCTCCGCTCTTCCTCTCTTTTGCTTGATGTTATTATGTTTATGGGTTTGATTTATGTAACTATGGGTTGTGAGTAGAATAAATTTGGGGCTAGGCCAAACTCATGTATAAAATAGTGTGATGCCATGTTTTTGATGAATATGCATGTTTTGAATCCTTTAGCTACTATACTTTAATGCTTTCTTACATGTGTTTTTGGATTTGTCACCTAGAAGCATGTTGTAGGAATTAATGAAATCGGAAACTTAAGCTTGACAATCTTTTGTAACTGAGGAGCATGTGTAGCTAATAGGATGGTGGTCTAGCTTATTCTTACGGGAAGAACTAGATTGCTTGGGTCCTTACCTTAAAATTAATGCTTGGTGCCATGAGTTTAAGAGTCGAGAGGCCTTAGGCTTTATGATATCAAAGCCCTTTTATGTTTTAGCGAATGTAAATGGGACTAAGGTTGTGTGATCCAGCTTTGCTCTAGCGACATGGTTAGGTTGCATGATTAGTTGGTATCTCGGTTTCTCTAGCAAAAATCGAGGGGGAATATCAAAGCATGTTGTTATTATAAAATGGGTTACATTATATGCATGAGGGAGGCTAGGTGCAAAAACCTATGCTCCTGTTTATCTCATTGATCAAAGTCTCTCTTTTATTTTGTTTTTATTAGCTTAGTTTATTTTTATGCAACTTTTACTTCATAAAAATTAAAATCAACCAAACCGTTCACTACCACAATTGTAAATACCATCCTCATGATCTTTAGCTTCCAAAGGGCTAAGGTTGTGAATTTGTAAAAAGGTAGACTTTGCATGTGTTTTCTAGGTTTATTTTCGCGGTGATCTAGCTAGGGTAGAGTTACTCAATCCCTTGGGTATGATACTCTTACTTTTTCCCTTTACTAAAACTTGACCTCCTATACTTGGGAGTAGGTAACATCACACAAATTTGCACATATTTTTCATACCCGTGATGGCACCAACATTTAGTCCCTCAAACTTTAGGACTAAAATTAGTTTGGTCCTTGATATATTTTTTTTTTAATCACGATGGTCTTTGCGCTTTTAAATTGCATCACCCTCGTCCAAAATTTAAATTTGGCTCGAAACATGACATCATGTGTTGAGTTGGAACCGACATAGGGGTCCCACTTCTCAGCCTTTGACCCTGCAAGAAAGATAAATTCTCAAAATAACGTTTGAGGCTAAATTCATAAAAAAAAAATGATCACTCTCTCTCATTGAATCTCTCAGAAACCCAGAAGCCACAAAGAAGAGAAACACTGCCACACTGCAAATCCATTAGAGTTAGTCTTGCTTCTTCACGAGCAAGAAACTTGAAACCCTCGATCTGTGTATCTGTAAAAACAAGTGTCTATCACTTCTACCACCATTAGAAGAAGAACAAAGAAGAGGGTCTCTCTTCAAACCCACTTTCCAAAGAACCCATCTGTAGCTAGCTTCCTATTAATTTCCAATCACCCACATCAAAATCAAAGGCTCTTTCTTCAAACCCAAATCAAGAATCAAAATCCCAATACAAGAAATAGTGTTGCCGACATAGTGAACTAACTGAAAGCTTTGGTCTTTTTCAAGATAGAGTGAGATCTAACTCCTTCTCCTCCCTCTCGTCATTGGACGACGTCGTTTCAAAGCTTCCAAAATCCGGATTCTAAAACCTGAAATCAGAAATGGAAAATGTTATAGCAGAAACCGGCAGCTAAGAAATAGAAGCCGATTGAATTGAAGGTTTGGATGAAGTGATATCGGACTTGGGTGGAAGAGCATTTGGGATTGAATTGAAGGTTTAGATAAGGTTTGGCCCAAAATTTCGGTCTTTCTTGAATTTCTTTTGATCCCACCCACTCCTTAACCAACTTCAGGGTCCCTCCACCGACCTGGCCCAGCTCCACCACAAATGGATCCTCCTCCGTCAACAGATTCACCAACTTCTCTACCAGCTGGGCGAGACTGTGCGATCTCGACCTTAACGGTGGAACCCAGTACGACGCGTCGGGGACAAAGGGGAGCCAATTGGGTTCGGTGGGGGATCCGGTGGATAACGTCCTCAAGCTTGTGCAGAAGGCCTGATCGATTTGGTCATAGTGGAAGGGGAGGTTGGATTGGGCGCAGAGGGTTATGAATTAGGAGGAAAAGTGTGATGGCCCATATATAGCCTCGATACTTTGAACTGGAGAATTTCCAATGGGAGGTTGAGATTCTTGAATGCTTGTGTTGTTCATCCAATTATAGTTGCAATCTGAAAACCCCTTGTTCATCCAACTGTTTTTGAAGGGGGTAGCGGAGGCGAAGTAAAAAAAGAAAAAAAATTCTAAAGAAGTGAACAAATCTGTTACAAGGGGTAATTTGGACATTTTGTCCAAACTGAAGGTCAAAAACTGAAAAGTGGGACCCATATCAGTTCCAACTCAGCGTATGACGTCATATTTCTAGCCAAATTTAAATTTTGGACGAGAGTGATGCAATTAGAAGCACAAGGACCATCGTGATTAAAATAAAAAAAAAATCAGGGACCAAACTGATTTTAGCCCTAAAGTTTGAGGGACTAAACTGAATTTAGTCCAAAATTATAATAGAGAATCTTATCTCTCACTTTATATTTAAGAGCTAGATATATAGCTAAAAGTTAAATAGAGAGTCACTTAGAAATCTTGTGCACTTGCGAAAATGGATAAAGATAAAAAAAACTTTTCAAAATAGTTAAGGAGCCAAGATAGAGAGTCTACTAAAAACTCTTATTTTATGATCTCCTCCTCACCATCCTCTCACTAGAAATTTTCGGCATATTGGTTGTGGGTGGTCCTCTTCATTAGCAACAACTAAGGTTTTTCCTCACCCTCCATCTACGATCACGGTGAGGCATTCAACATTTTGGCTTTTGGAGAAAGGAAAATTTCAAAAATAGTACATGAAATATTGGCCACTGAGAATCAAGCTTCCTTTTAGTTCCAGAAATATCACATTGGTACCTGATTTTATAAAGGGCTAAATACAAATTACTACCCTGTGGTTTAGGTCCAAAATCAATTCAGTCTCTAAACTTCTAATTTCATCAAAAACACCCCTGCACTTTCAATTTTGATCTAATAAGTCCAATTTGTTAGTTTTTCGACAATTGAGTTATTTAACTTGTTAATGTGGCTCATATATGGCCTATGTTTTATGATGTGGTGTCGAGGTGGTCTACATAGTCAATTTAGGAGTGAGTCCTACTATTAAAAATAAATAGTTTTTCAACAAATAATCCAACTATAACTTGAACCCATAACATAATATTAATGAATTGGACCTATTAGATCAAAATTGAAAGTGCAGGGGTGTTTTTGATGAAATTAGAAGTCCAGGGACTGAATTGATTTTGTACCTCAACCACAGGGTACTAACTAGTATTTAGCCCTTTTATAAACTTGACACACGTTTGGTACCTACCGTCAATAACTCTGTAACCATTATGCCATTGTTCACTTTTCAAAAGGTGATTAGTATTTTCAGCTCTCTCTCTCTCTCTCTCCTCAAAGACCTCCAACACCTCCAACAACTCTTCCATTGCCCCTAATTTTTTCAATCTTCCATCCCTCCAACACCGAGAACGAAACTTTGATCACTGAATTGAAGAGAGGGATTGAGAAACTCAACACAGAGCGATTGGCGGAGTTAGAAACAAGGGAGAAGGGAGACTCTGTCAGTCCCGACTCGGTCGAGTCCAACTTGCCGGCCATTAATGCGCTCCTCGAGCTCAAGACTGAGTTTGACTCGCTCCTCTCCCGAGACCCACATCTCTCCACTCTGTCCCAATAACTAGCCAGCCTCAAAATCCTCATGGCTTCCCTCCGGAAGTCCAATACTCACCACAGCAAAAGGTTCTTTCTGACTCATCATGCCTCCACTCAGTTGCTGAGTCGACTCACTGATTTCCAGGTCTGGATCGACCGTGAGAGGCTTGAAATGCTTACAAGAGCTCTTAAACAAGACCCAATTCACAACGAGGACGAGTTGATAAAGCTACTGGCCCCTTTGATATATTTAGGGTGGTAGGTTTTGGGAGGAATGTGGTGTAAGGCTGAAGGGAGAAAGGTTTGGTTTTGGGACTGGCTCTAAGGATTGGTCAAAAAACTAGAAGAGACCTATTTTCCCTTACAAATATGCTAGGTGGCATACAGACTAACAGAGATGTTAACGGTGGATATCAAAAATATGTCAGGTTTGTTAGTCCAGGTACTATTTTGATATTTCTGGAACTTCAGTGGCGAAAACTTCATGTACTGGCATTGAAATTTTCCATTTGGAGAATGCAATATGGTTGACATAATCTGCTTGTGGCCATGGTTGGTGATTTGGCTTTGGGAGCAGTGCATTTCCTATTAGTTTTGATGCCAGATCTAGAACTCGAGTTTGTTCTGGATTTAGTTCAAGTTTGAGTCTTGGACTCAGGTTAGATCTAGGTCTGGGTTTTACACTCATGGTGTTGACTTAGATGCACATGTTGTAGCAAATTTCTATTGTTAGCGACCTCGACTTGTCTAGATTATTTGATGGAGGGAAAACCTCGATTCTAAAAATATTTGTTTTCTATTGGCAACCTTTGTGTAATTGAGACTGTTGATAGGAGCATAAAATGCCATGTTTATAATGTTTAAACCCTATATTTTGCTAAGTTATTTCCTTTATCTTGATCAATTTAACTTAGTTAGTGTTTTACAGGTAAAATGGAGTCTCAAAGTCCAAAAATGGCTAAGGAAGGCACAAGTGGCGCAGAAATGGAAAGAAATGAAGAAATGGAAGTTCTCCGAGTTTGACTAGGAAAAGGAATCCCAGTTGAAGTAGGAGTCTGAAGCTGACTTGGACTAGGAGTTCTACTTGGACAAGGAAACCCAATTCTACTCAGATAAGGAATACTAGTGTGACAAGGAGTCCCTGTTGGATAAGGATTACTCAAGAAGGTTCCGGAAGAGTGTAGAAGCATCTCGGAAAAGAAAGCAGTATTTGACTAGGAAACCTACTTGCATATGGATTTCTACTCATACTAGGAGAGCCTTGGAACGTTCATGAAGAATCTAGAAGTCTCAAGACGATCATATGCCGTGCACATGGAAGAGAAAGCAACAAGGAATTCGGATTTCAAAGCAATGTGGAGTTTGGATTTCTAGTTGAGTATGGATTGGAATTGCCGTGAGATTCTTGAAGGTTCTAGGGAGTTCTTGACGTTTCATTCTTCAATAAGGCGTGGAAGACATGTGAGAGGCATGTGATGTGAAGGAAAACCGAGTTGGACTTAAGTTGTGCTTTAAAAGTCAAATCCATTACAGATTCGGATTACTGCCTGTGCAGATCAGTCAACTTCAACGGAGTGCCATTAATCGATCAGAGCTCAGAAAATTATGATCTTTATATGATTGGAAAGATACAGATGTCTAGTTTCCATAACTTTTTACAGGTCGTCGATATCAGTTTTCTAGAGAAAGTTATGGCCGTTTTAGTGAACTGAGGTCAAGTCTGCCGGAAATCTGCTTTGTGCCAAACAAGTCCTAGATCAACACAACTTTGGAGAAACCAAGTAGAAACGAATTGGGAGTGCCTTGAGACGTTCTCCTATATATACCTAGTGTATTAGACGTCTAAAGGTTAACATCTTTCTCCACAATTTCGTATTCTCACTTGTGTGCTCTCAAGTTTCAGGTTTTCACAATTCTTCAAGGAGCAAGCCGTGCCATCACCCTCCATAGCCGTGTTCATCACTTGTTGCCGTGCTAAGGAGCTGCTTTGGACCTTGGGACGTAACTAAGGGTTGTTCATAAGCCTTATCGTACATGTACTTCACGGTTTTGTGTAATTGTTAGATAGATTTTCTGCTTTGGATTATCTACGTGTAAGTTGAATCTTTTGAGTATGCAAAACTATTTTCGAAGTATAATTTTGATGTCTTTTCATGTTTGATTTGTTTTGAGTGTTCTTTGTCTTGATTGATTGCCGAATTGATTGAATGATATTCTGATTTTGTGCTTCATTACATGTTAATGATTGACGTGGTTGCAACCATAGATGACTTGCATGTAACTTGCTAGTAATTAGGTTTATGCTTGGTAAACTCTAATTCGAATAAGTAGTAGAGGCTTGCTTTGAGTCGGAAATCAGATTATGCATGTGATGATAAGTTGTGACGTGCTTGGATTTGCATGTTTATCAATTCTTTCTTGAACTTAATGATTTGAAAACGGATTTTCAACGTATGTGTGATATCGACTTTTCAAAATAAAATTGATTTGGTGCTTTGCTATTTCGATTTGACTTAAGAAAGAAAGTTAAAAGGGACATTGGTTGCTTTGATCTTTGTGTCTTGATTGATGGCGTTCTTGGTAATATATAAACAAGATTAAGGGATGCATGAATATGTTGTTCTTGAATTGTTCTTGACGAATTGTTTTCCAAAAATTCTTCTTTTCCCACCTTTGTATAGAAACGATTTTAATCTTTTTATTTGTTTTCGAAAATTTCTGTTTTCAATCTTTAAACCCCCCCCCCCCCCCTTGTTTCGTTTGTTTTGTGTTTTTGTATATTTGTAATTAATTAAAATTAACTTAGAATTTTAGGTAGCATGTAAATAATAAAATAAATAAATAAAAAAATGTTTTTAAAAATTCGTGAATAGTGTCTCCGTGAATAGTAAATATGTGTTGGTGTTTTCTAGGAATTAATTTAGTGGTTTTTAGGGTTTTGTTTTGTGTTTTTTTGGTGTTCCTAAATTTTAGGGATGCTTTCGTGTTTTTCAGGAAAAGTAGTTAGAGTTAGTTTTGACTTAGGATTTCTTGTTTGATTTGGTCAATAATTTGTTTTCTTGTTGTATATGGATTCCCTATGTGATATGGATTTGTAATTGTGTATAAATAGGAGTAGGATTTCCAAAACCTTTTCTAACTTGTTTTCTCTCTTCCTTTCGAATTGTCTATATATATACTTGTGATTTTCGATTGTTTCTCTCATTGTTGTCTTCTAATTTCGTGTGTTATAAATGTATGCTCTCTCTCTAACTCTTTGTTATGTTCTTCCTTGTAAACTTGTAAAATATTTTCGTAAAAACTTGTATTTTGTTCTTTAATTTTCGTAAATTGTATATTCTTTTCTTTGATTTCATTTTCACATGTTTGCACCCTCAATCCTGATAGGAGCATTTTAATGCGACGTTTTAACTGCATTTCCTTACATTTCTTGCGCCATTTCCTTAGTAAAACTCTGTTTAGGAAAGTTTCCATTCTTTGATTGGGAAAGTTCCTATTTGTAGAAAGTTTCCATTTTTCTTAGTTTCTATTTTCCATTTTTAGAAAGTTTCTATTCTTGTAGTTTTCATTTCTCATTTCTGGCAAGTTTCTATTTTTCATTTTTAGTAACTTTCTATTTTTCATTTTTTAGTAAGTTTCTATTTTTCAAATTAGGAAAGTTTCTATTTCTCATACTAGTTTCTATTTTCAGGACCTCCAAGCTAAAAAGTGGAAATGAACACACGAATGGAAAGAGGAGCTTGCGAACGTCAAGGGGAACAAAAATGAAGAACATTGAACCACACATTTGAGCAGAAATGAAGAAACAAGCTTTCCTAGTGCAACCAGGAAATCCTGCGAACTGGAGGAGAGCTTACCAATGAAGTTTCCAACGCAACTATGAAAAGAAATGAAAGAAATGAAGTGTTTTGCGTTGGAAAATAAGAAGGCTTGAAGATGAAGCAACGAAGCCCAAGAATACTTTGAATTTTCGGCAAAATGGATCAAGGCCCATCAAGGCCCAAGCAATTAGGGCTTGTGACGCATGGAAGAAACCCTAGAAAGGTTTGCCGTCCAAAGCAAGAGAGAAAGAAGGAGTCTTGCCGTGAAAATCAGAAAATAATAAGAAGATTTCGTGGAGATTTTATTGGGAGACTTTTAAGGGAAGAGAATATGTGTTGAACACAAAGAGCTCTCAAAGGAAGTCTAGATACATTCCTATATTCTCTAAAGGAGTTGTTGCCGAATTTCAAGAGATAAAATCAGAATATTATCATGGTATTTCGGCAAGAAAATCAAGGGAAATATTCTAGAAAATTATGTGATTGGTTGATACATGTCATAGGGCTTACTTGGCAAGATTCTATTGGAGGAAATTATGTGGAGTTAGACATTGTTGCCGTGAGTTTCTCTAGGGTTTTGCACGGCCTTGGTGACCAAGTTGCCGTTCCCTATATAGTCTCCCCTCTTCTCAACGTCAAGGGTTCCCCTCTCCATATAATTTACACTTTGAGAAAAATTCAGAAAACTCTCTAGCCTAGCCGTGCTCTTCTCCATCCTCTAGGGCAACCACGAAGTGCAAGCAAGGCCAAGGAAGAAGAAGACAAGCCGTGAACACCATCCATTCTCCACCTTGAAGATTGCTTTCGAAATTCAAGAGACCACATCACCTTTTCGTTCATCACCATCTCCATCTCTTGGTGTAATCCGATTCTCCTTGTAACTTTGTTTGTATTTTCGTTGGTTATGCCTTAGTTGACACATATGTTTGAACAATTTTCGAATTCTGAAATTTTATGATTAATTACTAATTTTCAGATTCATGTTTTGCGATTTATAGTTGCTTATGTGTGAGTGTTTGATTAAATTTGCATGATAGAAATCTTTTGTATGTTAATCTTAAAGGGTTCGAAACTTTTAGGGTTTTTATATAATTGGTGCTACGAATTTAAGAACATGAATCAACTTTTTGGTTTTGTGTTCTTGAATCAATAAGTAGTAAAGGTTTTGTACAAAAACCGAATTTAATCAAAGAAGATTGCAATTAGGTGGACTTTTTCATACTAAGTTGCACATTTGAATTGATAGCCTTTCTAAATGATTACTGCGTTGAACATGTATGATTGACTAGCTTTCTAGGGCTTGAATGCATGTTTGATAGGATTAGTCTATGTGCTTTCACTTAGATTAATTAGCGTTGAAAGTAAAATATGGGAAATTGTTTGCTTTGAACGTTTCACATGATCAATTCCTCTTGCATGACTATGATGAACAATGATGAACTTGAATCAACTTTAATCATGAGTTTCGACTTTGATCTTTGTTCTTGCATTCCATTTGTATTTTTATGTTTTAGCATTTTAATTGTTTTGTTAACTTAGTTTAAATTTTCGAAGAAAACCAAAAATCAAAAACCCCCTTTTAATTCGCAAATAATGTGCATATGTGTGAATATTATACTTTGTTTTGATTTTAATTGTTTAATTGTTTGACAATGACAGGTGTACCCTCAATCCCCGGAATAGAACGATCCCTACTTACTTATGCTACTAATGACATTTCAGGGTTAAATTATGCGCTTGCAAAAAGCGCATCAAATCCCCCGTTTTGAACGATCCCTGCTTACTCTATACTAACGCTCGACATTTTCAGGGTTTAAATTGACGATGCTTTTGCACGTATCAACTGTTGGGTGATCTACGTCACTGCTTAATTAACTTTTGGGGGGCATCTTCGTTTGCTCAGGTTTAATGCTTGTGAAATGGAAGTTTACCAGTTGCACAACAGTTTATTGCCTTTAACAACTTGTTTACTTTCATTTTGTTCTTGTTTGTGGTCAATAAGTTTTACAAGGTTTTGTGACGCTTTGTCCGTCTAAGTACTTCAACTTAACTATCAATAAATAATTAATAGTTAACCGTGAGATTGTTAACAGAAGTATCCCCTTTAAAATCTATCAGCCATAAGTAAAGGTTAACCATGGTCGAGACTGTTTACAAATTCACCTATTTGATTGAATTTAAATTCTTTATTATGTTAGTCTTAGTAAAATTGTACACAACGCGTTATCATTTTCAAATTTTTATTGTTATTCAGGTTGAGGTTTGTTTTTATTAGTCTATAAATTATGATCCTGAGATCGAAGAATTTGTTTGTTAATATATAGTTTGGTTTAGTGCTAAACCATTAACACGAAAAGTACATGTTAAGAATTCCTTCCCTCCGCTGAAAAAAAGTATACTCCGCCAAGATTTCATTGATCTAGGCTTTGCTTTGCCATCTTTAATCCCTTCCCACCATGAAGGTTTTGGCTTGGAATTATAGAAGTCTCTGCAATAATATGGTCATTTAGGCCCTGAAGAAAGGCCCTAAGCATGTTTTTGGTGAAATTTCTCCTCGAGCAATTCTTGTTCCCTCACACTCTCTTAATCTTCTTTTCCCCCTATTTTGGGTCTCATGGTGGGCCTGTCAGATGCAGTATTGGGCGATTTTGGGAGTTTTGGCGTAGGCTGGCCTTAACGTCTACAAGATTCTATGACTGAATTGGGCAAGGCGTTCGGCAAATAATGGGTTTGTCGTTGGCACTGGGGCGCCTTCTTCTTCTCACAATAGCCTCTCCTCCAACTCTTGCACTTTATCAAGGATTAGGGCCGTGGCGTCAACGGTGGGCCGGGGGTAAGCCTGGTTGATGATTGGGACTGGTTATTGGCATGACAATGCTTGATTAGCCACCAGTCTGGGCTGCCCGACGTTGAAAGAGTTGTCATTAGGGTGCGAGTCCTAATGAAAACTCTTTGGACAGCATGCCACTCCAAGCCCCTCAAGCTCAGAATGGTTGAGCAAAACGCCTATATGCACTATTTGGTTTGTTGGCATTCAGCTTCCGGTAGTCGATACATACCCTATGACCAGTCACTAATCTCTGGGGCACTAGCTCATTATCCTCGTTCTTCACCACTGTCACCCCAGACTTCTTGGGCACACTTGTACTGGAGAGACCCACTTACTATCAGAAATGGGGTAGATCACCCCACAGTCTAGCAACTTGATCACCTCGTCTTGGACCACCTTCATCATGGGCGGATGTAGACGTCTTTGGGCTTCTCTTGTGGGCTTGGCGCCATCTTCTAACAGGATCCGGTGGACACACGTGGTTGGGCTGATTCCCTTGACATCTGCTAGAGTCCAACCAATGGCAGTCTTGTGCTTCTTCAACACGTCCACCAACTTCCTTTCTTGCTCTACCTCCAGCGTTGATGATATGATCACTGGGAGGGTCTCTTTTTCTCCTAGGTACGCGTACTTCAAATGCTCAGGGAGTACCTTCAATTCCAACTTGGGTGCCTGAACCATAGAGGGTAGCATTTTATTAGTAGAAACTGGAATTGACAAATAGGAAATTGATCTCTTTATTGGCTGAGCCTCCAGTGAGGCCACAGTCTTGATCACTCTAGGCTCCTCAACTTCCCACTCAACCTTGGGGATAGGTTCCCCATTTGCATCATATCCGACCCCCACCTCTAGGGTCAGAGCCAATTCATCCTCAACCATTGCTTCAGAGAAAACCTGCGCGAGTGAATCAACTACATCAATAGCAAAGCAAGGTTTCAAATCAGAAACAGGGTACCTCATGGCTTCAAGAATGTTGAAGCGTATAACATCACCATCAAACTCCATGGTGAGAGTCCCTTTGTACACGTCGATCTTCGTTCTTGCAGTCCTCATAAAGGGACGCCCTAAAAGCAATAGAGTGGTATTTAGGGGTGATTCCTCCATGTCCAATACGTAGAAATCCGTAGGGAATATCAGATGGTTACCTGCACAAGAACATCCTCAACATACCCTTGAGGGTATTTGTTAGACCTATCAGCAAGTTGAATGACAACATTATCCCTTTTAAGAGGGCCTAGACCTAGGGACACATACAAATTATAAGGCATAACATTTATGGATGCCCCTAAGTCTAACATCACATTTTCAAACCTAGTGTCACCAATAATACAGGGAACAGAAAAACTCCCTGGGTCCTTCAACTTTGGGGGTAGTTTCCTCTGGATAACGGCTGATACTATCTCGCTCCTTTTCACCACCTCATTCTCTCTTGTCTGCCTCCTTGTGGTGCATAGCTCCTTCAAGAACTTGGCGTACTTAGGCACCTGTTTGATGCACTCGATCAGGGGCATGTTCACTTGAACCTTCTTGAAGATTTCCAAGATCTCTTGATCAGATTTATCTTTGTTCGTCTTGGCAAACCTGCTTGGGAAAGGTATACAAACAACTGGGTTAGTCTGAACTAAACCACTAGAGTTAGGAATTGTACCTTTGGGTGCCTCAGCTTGGGGCACATTAACTTCCACCCTTGATGTAGCTGGGTCCTTCTCAACATCCTTCTTAGACACCTCCACAACGTCTTCTTCTTCATTATGGGCCACTGGGGCCTTCTTGTGGGCTCTGGGAGGGTCCATTAGCACGCGTCCACTCCTAGTGATGATGGCTTGGGCTTGGTCATTCCTTGGGTTAGGTACCGTGTTGCTTGGTAGCTTCCCTGTTTCAGCAATCAGACCCATAAAATCCACCACTTGGCCCATTTGATTCTTGAGCTCTGCAATATCCTTTGAATGGGTCGCCTGTCCTACAACCAAACCTGGTGGGCGCTGAGAATTCTGACCTGGGCCTTAAGGTGGTCTCAAGGTGTTATCATTGTTAGCCCAACGAAAGTTGGGGTGGTCTCTGAGCCCAGGATTGTATGTATTGGAGTAAGGGTTGTACCTTGGGCCTCCTTGACCTCCTTGATACCCTAGGGCGTTAATAGATTCCCATCCTTCTGGAGAGGCAAGCTGGGGACATTTATCAGTGGGGTGCCCTTGAGTCGAGCACATCCCACACACTTGAGCCATTGCTCCTCTTTCAGTAATGTTTAAGACTTAAGACAGCAGAGTAGACATCTTGTTGACCTTGTCTTCAAGAGCAGAGTTAGTGGACACCTCATGTACCCTCCTTTGAGAGGAAAGCACCCCCTCATATTGTTGATAGTTTAGTGCACGATTAGTAAGTAGCTCCTTGGCATCAGCAGGTGTCTTATCCATAAAGGACCCTCCAGCAGCAGCATCTAACAGACCACGCTCATTAGCGGTGAGTCCTTCATAAAAATAGGTAAGGAGGGACCCCTCACTCATCCCATGGTTAGGGCATGATGCTACAAGGCTCTTAAATCTATCCCAATAATTGCAGAAATTCTCCTCATGTCCTTGCTTGATTCCACTAATCTGCTTCCTCAAAACAGTGACCTTTGAGGCAGGAAAGTACTTCGTAAGGAACTCGCCCTTCATCCTATCCCAAGTGTTGATAGTCCCAGCAGGCAGCTCAAATAGCCAAGTCTTGGCCTTGTCCTCCAAAGTAAAAGGGAATGCCTTCATCTTTAAGATATTGATATCAGCTCCTCTAGGGCACATACTCCCGCAGACAAACTCGAACTCCTTGAGATGCTTGTTGGTGTCTTCACTACTCATCCCATGAAACTTGGGTAGGTGATGCAGAAACCCACTCTTTAACTCAAAATCATCATTAAGCCCCTCTCCTGGTTGTGGATAGGCAATGCATAAGGGCGCAGCACCCCCACCTGTAGGATTAGACAGTTGCCTGATAGTCTCAACCATTGGTGCTTGTACTTGCTCAACAAGGGCGTGCTCTTCCTCTTCTTCCTCTTCTGTGTCTGTAACGTCCTCTTCAGTGACCTCCTCTTCTTCCTCTTCAAAGACTTGTTCTTCTCCTTCTTTAGAATGGTCAGGTTTGTTGATCTCCTCGGTTGATCTAGTTGAGGAGTTATAACCTGAATAGCTGGAGTCCTGAGAATCCCTCCTTTCTAGAGGAGGGCGGTCTGAAAAAGTAAGTTCTGCCCTTTGCCTAGCACGTTCCAATTTTTCAAAGAGCTCCTTAGTCTTATCAGAGACAGTGGACATTCATGGACCTTTAAGACCAAATCAAGTGTTAGTAACATATACAAGGTTCGAAATACAAACATTATGTCTTTCCTACTTTCTAAGTTACTTTTACATTTACATACTTAGGTACTGGAACAGAGGACCTCGTTTGTGCAATGGGACTATAGAACAACTACCCTCGACAATGTCATGTTTAATCCGATATACCTAAAGCATGTCACACAACATTTTTTTTTTTTTTTAGTTTGTTATAAACTTAGCTAATATCTCAATTGATTCCAAGTTGTAAGTCGAGCCCAATAGAAACCACTACTATTGGTGAGATACGATATAGGGATAGTCGCCTAGACATAAGTCTCTTTCCTTTGTTTCAGAAGGCCGGATGGCCAGATTAAGAGTTAAGTGAGAGGGAGGACTCATTTTGGTGATACTACGGAGGCTACTCCCTCATTGAGGTTTAGGCCCCTATCGGCTACTCTCACATAGTGGTTTAGGCTCATTTTATAGTATCTCTGAGATCCAATTGAACCCATCACTCAGGGTCCCAACCTAAGACACCATCCGTATGCGCCCCTTACTCAGCTGGGAAATTAACTTATGTTTTAGACCATTCTCCAAGTGCTAATAAAGGCCGCCCTCAACCTCAAGAGACCTTAGCAAGGTACTAATGAAGGGTTTAGGCCAATATTAACAAAAGGGCCCTTGTCTACTCATACGATTTTACACACTTACAACAATTAAGTATTTAACTAAATTCATAACAACCTAAGTATATTAATCTAAGTGAAACACACATACAATTTACAACAAGCTCAAAAAGAAACTTCTACAAATTGCACAACAATTATAAAAAACATGCTTAATTTCGTAACACTCATAAAACTTAAACTAAATCACAATTAAAGCTTGGCCTAACAGTAATCGCAATTTGTCACCATTCCACAAGTGTAGTACAAAAATTGAGCATGCATTCTATATACAACAAAATCGATGACACTTTAAGCGCTAGGGATTTTAACAATCCCCGGCAACGGTGCCAAAAATTGATACGGCTTAAATAGCCTCACAATTTAACCCTGCAAAATGTAGTTGTCAGTATAGGATAAGCAGGGATCGTTCAGTCCGAGGATTGTAGGGTACACCTACACAAAAAGGTCAATTAACAAATAAAAGAAAAAAATGGGGGTTTTGAAAGTTGGTTCCTAATCTACTTAAAATAAAAACAAAACAAATAAAACTATATACAATGATCGACTTCCCTAACTTAGACCAATACCACTCGGAAATTACTAAGTGTAAAAACAGAAAATCCATTTCAACATGCTACAAAAATGTGCCCATCTTAAATGCCTAGATAAGAGCTCAAATGAAAAGCCTCAGCGGATCAATCCATTTATCTAATTCGTTCTAATGTAGGCTTGGATCGGAAAAGTCCTTACCAAGCCCAATACTACTAATTTTTGAAAACACTCAGCGTAGTTCTCTTAACTAGTAGTATTATCTAACCCTTGAATCAACTCACACGTGCAAATTAACCATTACACATAGAATTTAACACGAAATTTCCAGAATCGTCTAACCATTGAACATGGTTTTTACCACTTTTTAGAACTAATTGCTACTTGTCTAACTTAGCGCCTTAACAAATAACAATTACTCTTGGCAAATTAAGCAAACACACAAGAACTCTCACCATTATTCTAGCATGCAAATTTATGAACCTAACTCTGAAAATTACCTAAACACATAAAAGGGCACAAGATTGTAACATGCATGATAGGAGCATTTTAATGCGACGTTTTAACTGCATTTCCCTACATTTTCTGCGTTATTTCCTTAATAAAACTCTGTTTAGGAAAGTTTCCATTCTTTGATTGGGAAAGTTCCTATTTGTAGAAAGTTTCTATTTTTGTAGTTTCTATTTATCATTTTTAGTAAGTTTCCATTTTCGGTAGTTTCTATTTTTCATTTTTAGAAAGTTTCCCATTTTCAGTTTAGGAAAGTTGCTATTTTTCATTTTAGGAAAGTTTCTATTTTTTCTTACTAGTTTCTATTTTCAGGACCTCCGAGCTAAAAAGTGGAAATGAACTCACAAATGGAAAGAGGAGCTTGCGAACGTTAAGGGGAGCAAAAATGAGGAACAATGGACCACAGAAATGAGCAGAAATGAAGAAAAGAAGTTTTCCTGCTTCAACCAGGAAACCCTGCGAAAGGGAGGAAAGCTTACCAATGAAGTTTCCAACGTTACCATGAAAGAGAAATGGAAGAATGAAGTGTTATGGCGTTGGAATGTATAAAGGCTTGAAGTTGAAGCAACAAGGCCCAAAAACTCTCAAGACTTATTGGATTTTCGGCAAAATGGATACAAGGCCCACAAAGCCCATGCAATTAGGGTTTGTGACGCATGGAACAAACCCTAGGAGAGTTTGCCGTGAAAATCAAGAGAGAAACAAGGAGTTTGCCGTGAGAAAAATCAGAAAATAAAAGAAGATTTCGGTTGAGATTTTCTAGGGCAAATTTTTATGGAAAGAAAATATTTTTGGGAGACTTAAGAGTCTTTGCCGTGCAAAGAGAGAGAGAACAACGTGAGAATCAAGAAAAATCAAGAAGAAAACGTTGGGAGAAGAAATAGGGAGAGTTTTAAGGAAAGAAGAAGTGTGGACATCAAGAAAAGGTTCAAAACGTGTCTAGGTTCATCCCTATATTCCCTAAAGGAGTTTTGGCCGAATTTAAAGTATAAAATCAGAATATATCCATGGAATTTCGGCAAGATTATTTAGGGAATTAAATTGGAATTATATGATTGGTTGGACCACATCATAGGGCTTATTTGGCAAGCTATCATTGGAGGAAACTATGTGGCATTTTCAGATTAATTCCATGGAAAATAAAGAAGAAATACACGGCTTGGAGACCAAGTTTGCCGTCCCCTATATATTCCCTCTCCATTGTGACGTTTTGGGCTCCTCTCCTCCCCATACAATTTACACTTTAGAAAAAAATCAGAAAATCTTCTTAGCATAGCCGTGAGTTTCTCCATCCTCTAGTCATCTCCACGAGTTCAAGCAAGGCCAAAGGAAGAAGAAGAGAAGCCGTGAGCATCACCATCCACCATTGAAGACTTGCTTTCAAGCTTCAAGAGACCACAACGTTTATCATCCATCTCATCTTCATTCACGGTGTAATCCGATTCTCCTTTGTAACCTTTGCTTTGAATTTCGTTGGTTATGAACTAGTTGACATATGTGTTTGAATGAATATTAATTTCTGGAATTTTTATATGATTGAATGAAATTTTCAGATTCATATTATTGTTCTTCGAGAGTTGCTTATGTGGGTTTGTTTAATTAAATTTGCGTTATAGATGACTTTTGTATTTTAATCTTATGTGGTTGCAAACACTTAGGGTTTCGATATAATTGATGCTAGGTTCAAGAACATAAAATCAACTTTTTGTTTTGTGTAAACTTGAATCAAAGTAGTAAAGGTTTTGTACAAAGATCGAATTTAATTAAAGAGAATTGCAATTAGGTGGACTTTTCCATACTAAGTTGTACACTTGAGTTGATAGCCTTTCTATGTGCTTTATGCGTTGATCATGTGATAGGAGCATTTTAATGTGGTATTTTAATAGTTAATTCCTCACATTTTGCTTAGTTAATTCCTTAACGAATCGATTTTTAATTCAATTTTTATTTTTAGGTACATTGGAGTAGATGATGATGAAATAAGTGTTAGGTCCATAAAATGATGGAGAAAAATGGAAATGCACTAAAAAGGTCAACTTTACACATTTTCCTACTCCGGCTAGGAGAAACCAAGCCAAGCAAGGAAGAAGGAGCGACCACCTGACCAAATGAACTTCAAATGAGCTGAAACCTTCCAGATCCATTCTAGACATCCTAAGAAACATTTCTTATGAAGAGTGCAAGAGCCAAAAAGAAGTGGAAGGCCTTCAAACAGTCAGCCCAATTTTCTGCAGAAGCAAAACTGGAAAACTGGACCTGTAAGGAGTCCAGCAGAAATTCCGGCCCAAACACATGGAGATAAATTCTGAAAATTTTACAGAATGATCTACACTCATGATGAATCATTTCATATGAAGAAGTCACGGGCAAAATCTGAAGTCTTGGTGGAGAATTAATTGAAGGAAAAATGAGTAGAAAGTGACTCAAACCTAACAAATTCCATTAGTGTTTAAATATTCAAACCTAACAAATTCCATTAGTGTTTAAATATTCAAACCTAATAAATTCCATTAATGTTTAAATGCTCAAACCTAACATATCATCATTTGTTTAAATCCAAATAGTTTTGCTTGGTAGCCTATAAATAGAGGCTACAACAAAGAAGAAAGGACATTCCTTCATCCATTCCATTTTCTTTGTCTCTCCATTTCCTTTCCATTTTCCTTTCCATCCTCTAGTTTCAAGTTTAGTCATCTCCACGAGTTCAAGCAAGGCCAAAGAAGAAGAAGAGAAGCCGTGAGCACTTCCATCCATAGCCATCCTTGAAGCTTGCTTTCGAGTTTCAAGAATCCACAACGTGAATCATCCATCTCATCTTCATCCACGGTGTAATCCTATTCTCCTTTGTAACCTTTGCTTTGAATTTCGTTGGTTATGAACTAGTTGACATATATGTTTGAACAAAGTATTATTTCTGGAATTTTTATGATTAATTGAGAATTTTCAGATTCATATATTGTGATTCGAGAGTTGCTTATGTGGGTTTGTTTAATTAAATTTGCGTTATAGATAACTTTTGTATTTTAATCTTATGTGGTTGCAAACACTTAGGGTTTCGATATGAATGGTGCTAGGTTTAAGAACATGAAATCGACTTTTCGTTTTGTGTAAACTTGAATCAAAGTAGTAAAGGTTTTGTACAAAGATCGAATTTAATTAAAGAGAATTGCAATTAGGTGGACTTTTCCATACTAAGTTGTACACTTGAGTTGATAGCCTTTCTCTATGTGTAATGCGTTAAACATGACATGATTGACTAGCTTTCTAGGGTTTGATTGCATGTTTGATAGGATTAATCTAGGTGCTTTCGCTTAGGTTAATTAGCATTGAAAAGTAAAAAATGGGAATTCATTTGCTTTCGAATGTTTCACATGATCAACTCCTTTCTCATGACTTAGATGAACAATATTAGGGTTTGAATCAATTTTAATCATAAGTTTCGGTTTTGATCTTTGTTCCTTCATTCCATTCGTATTTTTATGTTTTTGCATTTTAATTGTTTTTGTTAACTTAGTTTCATTTTCGAAAAAACCAAAAACAAAATCCCCCCTTTTCGTGTAAAATGTTTATATTTTGTGAATACATTTGTGAATATTATACTTTGTTTTAATTTTAATTGTTTAATTGTTTGACAATGACAGGTGTACCCTCAATCCCCGGAATAGAACGATCCCTATTTGCTTATACTACTAACGATCTTTTCAGGGTTAAATTATGCGCTTGCTTTGAGCGTATCAATTTTTGGCGCCGTTGCCGGGGAATTGAAAAATCACTTGTTTTTGTTTATAATTGTTGTATATAAACTGTTTGATACTTAGTTTAAATTAACTAGGTTGTTTTTTTTTTATTGTTGAATACGAGTTTAATTGTGAGTTGTAAATTAAAGAAGGAATAGGTGAAGTCGTGTTTATTAATATTGGCCTAAACCCCTTATTGGTACCTAGTTCAGGTCCCTCAAGGTTGAGGGCGGCCTTTATTAACATTCATTGAACTGTCTAACACACTTAGGACCTTTTACATCCTAGTAAGAATATCCTATGTGAGATGGTGTCAAGGAAGGGGACAACGTTCATGACGGGTTTTTGAATCCAGAAGTGCTTATAAATGGGCTTAGCTCATGCCAAAATGGATTTTTCCTCTCGTGTTCACCCTCCCCTACCTGGCCATTTCAGTAAGGTTGCCCAACGGATGTAGGAGGGACTTTGTGTCTAGACGACTATACTTGGGCCGCACGTCCACTTGATTTACCGCTTGGAATTAGATTTGATATCAATAATGTTTATAACAAAAGAAATACTTGTGCATACTCTTTACGTGTAAATTATTTTGTTGTTTCACACTTTATACTTGTAAAAATACTTTTTACGTTTTATACTCACTTGTGTACTTAACTTGTGTCTTATGTACAAAATACTTGTTAATTATACTTGTAGTTTGTAATTCATAGTTACTTGTTTATTATTATTTTTTTTTTTTTTGTATTTCTTTGTTAATATTAAGTTACTAACTTTATTTAATGTAGGTACCGTCTGGCTGCAAGACGTAAAATACAAGCGCTGCTTGGGAGGCAACCCAATTCAGAATATAATCAGATTTGCTTTCTCTTCCCCTTTTACTCCTCCATTTTCTTTTTGTTTTAGTAGTTATTTTCGTAAATTTCATCCCTATATGCTTACTTATTTCATTGCATGCTTTTAATTGATTACATTGAGGATAATGCAATATTTAAGTGTGGGGGAAGGGATTTATATTTTTGTCTTTCATTTTGAATCCTATAAATATTTTTGTCTTTCATTTTGAGTCCTATATTTTAAAAAATAATAATAATAATAAAAAAAAATAAAAAATAAAAAAAAATAAAAAATAAAAAATAAAAAATAAAAAAATAATAAAATAAAATGCATTCATTCAGTCTTATTAAATTCAGCTTTTTACAAAAAAAAAAAACAAAAATAAATAAATAAAAAAATAATAATAAAATAAATAAAAAAAAAAAATATCTCCCAAATTGTATATTTTGTATTTCTTAGTTAATTATAGTTACTAACTTTCTAATTTCTATTCTGTCTGGCTGAAAGACGTTAAACTCAAGCGCTGCTTGGGAGGCAACCCAATTCAGAAGTAGCTGTGAAGGAGTCTACCTACACAGATTTGCTTTCTCTTTCCCTATCTCTTTTTATTTTTTAATTTTTTCTCTTTTGTTTTTATTTTAGGATTTATTTTCATAAATGTCTTCTATCTATGCTTATTTGTTTCATTGCATGCTTATGATTGATTACATTGAGGACAATGCAATATTTAAGTGTGGGGGAAGGGATTTATATTTGAGTCTTTTATTTTGAGTCAGATATATTGGAAAATACAAAAAAATCGAAAAATGTCAAAAATTAAAAAAATTTCGTTGATTTTATTTATTGAGTCTTAGTCCTTTGTTTTTATTTTTGAGTCATAGGATGCCCTTTTAACTGTCTAGGATGAGCTTATATCTCTGAAATTAAGGCTAAAAGAGGATCACAAGATTGGGATAATATTTGATGATATTCTTTGGTTAATTATGATTTATGAAAAGCATATGAATGTGTAGTAGATATGGTGCATGCGTAACTTTGGTACAGAATATGAACATGTGGATGATAAGTTATGATTCATAATAACCCTTGTGAGAATTTGAGCCATGTGCCCTTTCTTTGTTGAGTGATTAATGGAAAAAAAAATGAATTATACTCTTATTTTCTTGGTGATGATTCTGTTGATCTCATTATTCTTTCATCTTGATTGATTACATGCCATAGATTAAGTTTAATGGACTAGAGAATGCTAGAATTCGCTCTTGTGCTTGTTAAGACGTTTTGTCAATACATGGCCCTGATTCTGGAAAGGATAGAGGCACCTAGGAACTACCACCATTGCCAAATAAGCCTGTGTCCCTATTTGTGCCCGTCGTGGGACCCCCTTAGATAAACCCCTTTGAGCCTACATTAAGCCTTTTCTTTCATAACCCTAAAAATCCTTAACCCCTGAACCTTAGTATAGTTATAATCCTACCCTTTGTTCTAAAAACTTAGTGGAGCTATCTTTTGAGACTTACTACATGATGGTGACAAGGATTAAGAAGAGGTGAAAATTCAAGTGTGGGGGTAGACTTGTCCATAAAAAAATAAAAAAAATTAAAAATAAAAAAATATAAAAAAAAAAAAGAATGTTTATGGATTTTAGTCCCCCATACTTGGTGAGTTTGGAGATTGTTTTGAATTGAAGGCCCACTATCGAAAAATTTGGTCTTTGTCCAATTCACTAGAATCAAAGGGAGTTTAGAATGAAGATGAAGACATTAAGCCCTTTTATAAAGCCTCATGAGTATGACGTTATGCCTTGGTGGATTTCTAGAAGTCTCTCTACATCAACATGAGCTCTGCTAGGTTTTTAGGATACTTTGTTAAAATTCCTTACCCTTTCATTTCTTAAAACCTTGAGCCTTAGCCCCATTACAACCTTTGAGAAGACCTTCTTGATCCTTAAGATGGAACAGCCTTTGATGTGGAGATGAGTTACAAGAGTTGAACATATGGCTTGGGTCCATTCGTGCAAGTAGTTGATATCTTTCATGAGATCTTTTAAAAAAAAAAAAAAAAATTATATTCACAAAGTGCTTTTTGTTTCTTATATATGTGAGCTATTTGATTGCCTCAAAATATTTTCTCTCACATATAATTGAGTGATTATAAGCTTTTAAGCATGAGCCTTGAATCTTAGAGAAGAAAGAGTGATATATCCATGTGAGGTTTGAATCATGACTTGTTTGAAATATGTTGAGCTCCACTCACCACCATTGTTTACTCCCAAGTCTTACATGCTTATATGTGGATTATATTTTGTAATTACCTCTTGAATATCTTGATGATGTGATTCTTGGTTAAGTGCTAATCTTGGTGTCTTGAAAGTATGAGATTTCTGAGACAATATGTTAAAGGGCAATAGAGGTCTTTGTGATGTCAACATCATGGTCTTTGTCTTTGAATTTACTCTTTTATGTGTGACGTTTTTTTTTTTTTTTTTTTTTTTTCTTTGTGTTTTGCTTTGTGTTTTACGTTTTTGGTTTCTTTGAGTCTTTGTGTTTTTGTTTCCATACTTAGTCAATTTTTTCGTTGGTTTCTTTGTTTTGTGTCATAGTCTTTTTGGTTTGTTAGTTTTTGATTTTGCTAAGGGACTAGCAAAAGCTAAGTGTGGGGGAATTTGATAGGAGCATTTTAATGTGGTATTTTAATAGTTAATTCCTCACATTTTGCTTAGTTAATTCCTTAACGAATCGATTTTTAATTCAATTTTTATTTTTAGGTACATTGGAGTAGATGATGATGAAATAAGTGTTAGGTCCATAAAATGATGGAGAAAAATGGAAATGCACTAAAAAGGTCAACTTTACACATTTTCCTACTCCGGCTAGGAGAAACCAAGCCAAGCAAGGAAGAAGGAGCGACCACCTGACCAAATGAACTTCAAATGAGCTGAAACCTTCCAGATCCATTCTAGACATCCTAAGAAACATTTCTTATGAAGAGTGCAAGAGCCAAAAAGAAGTGGAAGGCCTTCAAACAGTCAGCCCAATTTTCTGCAGAAGCAAAACTGGAAAACTGGACCTGTAAGGAGTCCAGCAGAAATTCCGGCCCAAACACATGGAGATAAATTCTGAAAATTTTACAGAATGATCTACACTCATGATGGATCATTTCATATGAAGAAGTCACGGGCAAAATCTGAAGTCTTGGTGGAGAATTAATTGAAGGAAAAATGAGTAGAAAGTGACTCAAACCTAACAAATTCCATTAGTGTTTAAATATTCAAACCTAACAAATTCCATTAGTGTTTAAATATTCAAACCTAATAAATTCCATTAATGTTTAAATGCTCAAACCTAACATATCATCATTTGTTTAAATCCAAATAGTTTTGCTTGGTAGCCTATAAATAGAGGCTACAACAAAGAAGAAAGGACATTCCTTCATCCATTCCATTTTCTTTGTCTCTCCATTTCCTTTCCATTTTCCTTTCCATCCTCTAGTTTCAAGTTTAGTCATCTCCACGAGTTCAAGCAAGGCCAAAGAAGAAGAAGAGAAGCCGTGAGCACTTCCATCCATAGCCATCCTTGAAGCTTGCTTTCGAGTTTCAAGAATCCACAACGTGAATCATCCATCTCATCTTCATCCACGGTGTAATCCTATTCTCCTTTGTAACCTTTGCTTTGAATTTCGTTGGTTATGAACTAGTTGACATATATGTTTGAACAAAGTATTATTTCTGGAATTTTTATGATTAATTGAGAATTTTCAGATTCATATATTGTGATTCGAGAGTTGCTTATGTGGGTTTGTTTAATTAAATTTGCGTTATAGATAACTTTTGTATTTTAATCTTATGTGGTTGCAAACACTTAGGGTTTCGATATGAATGGTGCTAGGTTTAAGAACATGAAATCGACTTTTCGTTTTGTGTAAACTTGAATCAAAGTAGTAAAGGTTTTGTACAAAGATCGAATTTAATTAAAGAGAATTGCAATTAGGTGGACTTTTCCATACTAAGTTGTACACTTGAGTTGATAGCCTTTCTCTATGTGTAATGCGTTAAACATGACATGATTGACTAGCTTTCTAGGGTTTGATTGCATGTTTGATAGGATTAATCTAGGTGCTTTCGCTTAGGTTAATTAGCATTGAAAAGTAAAAAATGGGAATTCATTTGCTTTCGAATGTTTCACATGATCAACTCCTTTCTCATGACTTAGATGAACAATATTAGGGTTTGAATCAATTTTAATCATAAGTTTCGGTTTTGATCTTTGTTCCTTCATTCCATTCGTATTTTTATGTTTTTGCATTTTAATTGTTTTTGTTAACTTAGTTTCATTTTCGAAAAAACCAAAAACAAAATCCCCCCTTTTCGTGTAAAATGTTTATATTTTGTGAATACATTTGTGAATATTATACTTTGTTTTAATTTTAATTGTTTAATTGTTTGACAATGACAGGTGTACCCTCAATCCCCGGAATAGAACGATCCCTATTTGCTTATACTACTAACGATCTTTTCAGGGTTAAATTATGCGCTTGCTTTGAGCGTATCAACATGTCATGATTGACTAGCCTTCTAGGGCTTGAATGCATGTTTGATAGGATTAGTCTTTGTGCTTTCACTTAGATTAATTAGCATTGAAAAGTAAAATATGGGAAATTGTTTGCTTTCTAACGTTTCACATGATCAACTCCTTTCTCATGACTTAGATGAACAATATTAGGGTTTGAATCAATTTTAATCATATGTTCGGTTTTTGATCTTTGTTCTCTCATTCCATTTGTATTTTTATGTTTTTGCATTTTAATTGTTTTGTTAACTTAGTTTTATTTTCGAAAAACCAAAAACAAAATCCCCCCTTTTCGTGTAAAATGTTTATAGTTGTGAATATCTTTGTGAATATTATACTTTGTTTTAATTTTAATTGTTTAATTGTTTGACAATGACAGGTGTACCCTCAATCCCCGGAATAGAACGATCCCTATTTGCTTATACTACTAACGATATTTCAGGGTTAAATTATGCGCTTGCTTTGAGCGTATCAATGCATCATAAAAGAATTCTCGAAATTAACTCAATAATAAACTGAAAATCTCAAAAATATTAATAAAAATATTCTGAAAATTTCATGTCTCCAATTACACAACTCACAAATCCAAACCCACAAAACCGAAACAAAAATTGTAAGTAGAGTCATAGTTACACTTTGAAGCGTTTTCCTTAGCGGCTTGGCAACAAGGTGATGAACTCGTCTCTGCTATGGTGGTGGAGCGTCCTTGATTTAGCGCCTACGAGCTTCGTGGATTGATGGATGGGTGGTGGTCACGGTCTTGTAGATGATGGAAGTTTGAGGAGTGAATTGGGCAGAGTCTCGGAAAAGTTTTTGGCCAGGAAGTGATGCAAATTCTGTTCTGGATGTTGCCTATTTATAGGGGAGCATTGGTTCGCTTTTGTCGATCATACCCTTCATCATTTGGACGGATGGGATTGCATCATAATTCCTTTAATTTTCCAACTGAAACGTCTCCTTTATGGCCTTAATTCCTCTCATAATGAGGTCTTTTAACAAGCTGAAACGTCTTTCTCCTTTATTCATTTTCCAGTTGAAACGTCTTTCTCCTTTATTCATTCTTCTTCATTGCTTGGTCAACCTGATTTAATAAAGGGCACAAAATTAAATTCTTTTAGAGAAAATAAAAGGAATTAAAACAATTTAATTTCAGAAAAATACTCCCATAAATTCTCTCTTAAGGCCCATAGATTAGCATGACGGTGAGGAATCCTGATCCAGCTAGGATTCTTCATGAATTTTGCTTTTTCTGCCTATTTCACGCCAAACACTCTACAAGACTCTTAAAATGACTCGATGACTCAAAACATGAAACTTAAGGGAGAAACAAGGCTAAAATGGGGCACATACTCAATAATATCGTCGCACTTTGTGCTCCTATCACTCTCTGTTGGCATGGTATAGGTCCGCCAGAGACATCTCTAGCTTGGCTTCGAGATCCTGACTTAGAATTCGCTGTCGGCTTCCGGTATGGTCGTTTTCCACTACAGAAAGGAATAGAGCATTATTTGGAGTGATGACTTGACGTTGAGCGTTGGCGTTCTGCGGGCTGAGGATTAGTGGATTGCTTCGACTGAGTTGGTTGCAGCTCACTTTTCACCTTTAGTCATGATAGTGATGAATGAGTAATCTTTTGATTTCCACAGACGGCGTCGATGTTAATGCTTGAAATTAGAGGGGTTTGATCCTTTTAAAGGCAGATAAGGGGTCTGGTGTCTCAGATGTTATGGTGTGGGTGAACGATACCATAACCTGTCAAATGAAATACACTGGCGTCAAGTGGGAGACTGCAATTAGTGGTCTTCACTTCTTCGATGCTTAAGTCAATCAATGTATTTATGTTGATAGAGTAGCATTAGGCAAATAATAAATGTGTAATCAATGAAGAGAAAAGAATAAACCTTTTATAGGTGAAGTGAGGAATGTCTTTCTCTTTGTTTCCGATGGGGGACTAATATATAGGCTTCAGTTTTGTCCTTTCAGACCTCTCTGAGAGGTCACGTTCGGGCGGCGCGTTACGGTGTCTTTCGGCCTGAGGCTTAGCTCAGGCGAAAGCTTGTCTTGTGGTGTTTCCGGGATTCAAGCTAGTGAGACCAATAAGACGATAGGAGGTAGTTCCAAGCCATTGCTGATTATGCCCAACTCTACCACTTATTTACATGGTCAAAGGTTTGACTTGAACCATCCAGACTATATATTTGGTTTCCAATCTATCTACTATGCTCTATTAATTGTGAATATTGTGTGGTTCGGGTGGTTTCCAATCTGTGTGATTTGTGTTCTAATGAACATTGTATGGTTGATGGTTCTGCTGGTTAACACGATTTCCATGTTGGTAGGTTGTTGCGATGGATAGTTATGGTGGTTGTGTTGATGCTGGTGTGTCTTCCCCATCGTCAGATTTCTTTTGATTTTGATTGTGGCCCTTGGTGGTATTGGTGGATTTGTTGGTTGAGGCAAATATCATGTTTTGTCCTAGTGGGACTCAAATTTAGACCTGGGCACCCTGATTTTGTGTCATGGGGCCATATGGGCTATGATAGTGAATGGTGGCGTTGGAGGTGGTTGGGATCAGTGGATGGCGGAGGCTGGTTGTCTCATGTAGATCTAATTTGGCGGTGTTTTTAGTTTTGTCATGTCTTTTCCTAGCTTAACTTGACAACGATATAACGATGTAGAGAACATTGGAAATAATAAACACGATGAGTTTCCATAGAGGCGTGACTACTTTGTGGCGGAGTTGTTGTCATCCCTAGTGAAGAAACTGTAGTTGGACCTTAGGCCCCATAACAAATTTGAATTTTGCATAGTTGTTGTGTTTTGTTTTGTGGCTTTTTTTTTTCTTCTAAAATTTGAAGATTATTTCTTTATTCCCCTCTCCCTTTACACTATTCTAGTTCCATCCATGGCCACTTTAGTGTAATACATGTTGATGGTGTGGAGAGTTTGTGAGGATTAGAGGATTTAGTTTTATTTTATTTTTTCATTCAGTAAGGTGATATAATTAGAGTTCACCATTATATTTTGTTTTATTTATTTTTTATAACCAATTTTAGGATTCTCTAGCTTTTGATCACTTGATGTTAATCAAGAACCATGTGAAATTGTGTAGGTTGTGACTCTTTATGATCTTGTAATCTCACCACCAAAGACTCTTTGTGAGAGGCTAGGGTTGTGTTTGGAGCGGCACATGTTTGAGTTGACCAAAATTTCCAAAACAAGATAGATCGCACCATGGAAAAAGAAAAAGAAAAAGGAAAAGGAAAAGAAAAGAAGAAGAAAAAGGAAAGTTGGACCTGATGCTGTTTAACTCTTACCGTGGACGTCACATCCTCAATAGACAGTTGAGCATCTCATTCTCATTCTCATTCGGGGCATCGACGTGTATATGTCTTACTTCGTTTTCTCCGTCTTTCTGGGAGACGGACAAATGTTTCTTGATCTGCCCACCCAACTCATCCCCAACCAACCTTGCTTTAAACTCCAATCTCTCCATGTCTCTTCTTCCATTCTGAGCCTCTGACCTCTCTCTCTCTCTCTCTCTCTCTCTCTCTCTCTCTTCCATGGCAATTCTGGCCCCGACCTCCTCCCTTTCAAAAGACTCGTACTCATTCTCGTTACATATTCAATCATCCACAGTAAGTTCATTTCCTCTTTGAACTGAAGCATTTCATTTTGTTGGTTTTTGTTCATGTCCTGCAACTTTTGCTACAGATCTTTGGTTCTAAGCTCAAATCAGGGGAATTTCAGCAGACCCGTTTCAGGTTATTCAGTAATTCCAAGTAAGTTGCTGCGATTCTCACCTCTGCCGTTTTAATACCCATCAAGTTTCAGCCTTGTACTGTATTTTGATTGGTCTGAGAGATGTCATGAGAGAAGCAATTGTGGCACATTTGTTCTTGTAACTTTGATACTGCTGACTGAAATTGATGGAGGACTCTAGATTTGTTCTTTGATATTATTGACCGTATCTTTACACCTCAGCTGCAAATTCATGGACTGCTCCTTTTATTAGTGAGATCAATGTGATGGGATTAATTAGAGGTCTTTTTGTGGTGTCACAAAATTCTGATTTTCTTTGTTTCATGGTTTGTATATAGGAGATGTTTACAGTATAAGGTTACAGACTACATGCAACCTTCGGATTGATCCTAAGAGATAAGAATGTCTCTAATTATGTTTAAATCGCCTTTTAAGTAACCTGCTTAACCTGAAATTTCAAAGATTATTGTTGGGTGTTGAAGCGTTTTCTTTCTTCTATCTGCAGCAGTTATCCAGGTTTGACCATAAAGGCTTCCAGAGACTCCTTAGGGCTGACTCAAGAACTTAAGAGCAACAAACTGGAGAGAGTAGTGGAAACTGAAGATGGGAGCGATTTGTTTGAAGATATGAAACATCGGTTTCTTAGCTTCAAAAAGCATAAATATCTGTGAGTGGCCAGTACTCTGGTCTTGAACCTAATACTTCATATAGCTCAGCAGTTCTGATTTCTTGTTTGACTCATTCTTAATAGGGAAAACTTGGAACACTATCAAAATCTTGCAAAGGCTCAAGCACCAAAGGTAGTATTCTAAATTTTCACAATTGAGTAATTAACTGCCCATATGTATTGAAGGATCAAGTATATCTTTAGATACATGCATTTGCTGTTTGCTTCATTCTTGTTTTGAGTGTCAGGGAGAATATGCATGTGTACTGATGGTTTCTGGAACAGTTCTTGGTGATTGGTTGTGCAGACTCTAGGGTCTGTCCCTCAACCATTCTGGGATTCCAGCCAGGAGAAGCATTTATGGTGCGCAACATTGCAAATTTGGTACCCCCATTTGAGGTAAACTTGACATAATGCCACAAAAATTGAAAACTCGCCAATGACATGATATATTATGCAATAGATGTGTTTCTTTCTTAACTGATATTTATTTATTTATCATTATTTTTTATTTTTTATTTTTTGCAGAGTGGACCCTCAGAAACAAATGCTGCACTAGAATTTTCTGTAAATTCTCTTGAAGTAAGTATCCCCTCAATTCTTTCCATGCTAATCTGTCTTTAAGCTATTGACACTTGTAAGGTAGGAAATATTTAGGCAATTACATACTCATATTTAGGCACTATTTTCGGGCCGTTCAGTAGGAAATTAAATATTTGAGAGGGGGTGACAGAGAAAAGCACCAATATGCGGAACTAGTTTATAATTATTAGATCTTTCTATGCCATAGAAATTTACGGCAATAAGAGAAGGTGGCAAGTTTAATTAGTATGATGTATTTCTTAATAGTAAAATGGAAAACAGATGCAACCCTACCGAACTATGCATTCCTTTGTTCAAATGTCCTAAATTATAGTTAATTTACAGGTCAAAAACATATTGGTTGTTGGTCACAGCTGTTGTGGAGGCATTCGTGCTCTTATGAGTATGAATGATGAAGTAGACAAAAGGTTAAGTATACTTGTTCGGTTTACAAGTTGAGGATTATGATTGTCCTGTATGATCTTTTCTTCTATCAAGTTATGTGTCTGACTTCCTTAAAACTCGTTTTATCAGTAGCTTTATCCAAAGTTGGGTTGTCAATGGGAAGGATGCAAGGTTGTGGACAAAGGCTGCTGCCTCCAAGCTCAGCTTTGACCAGCAATGCAAACACTGTGAGAAGGTAACTAATTTTATATTTTATGTAATTACAAATGTGTGCCATGCACTAGCTTTCCCTTGCACAACAATTGTCAATTTGTATTTTCTTTATTTCATTGGTATGTGCTCATTTACCAAAGTGATATTCTCATAGTGTTGCTATCTACAAAGTTCAACACAGTTTGATGTGATGATTCCTCCCAATACTTTAATCAAATATTTTCAATGATTTAGTTCTTTTTGTGACATAGATTGGGGTTTTAACTACGTGAGTGACAGTTGAGCATTTAGATCTTTTGCTCAAACTGTCTTTATTTTTTTTCCCACTTCTTTGTATATTGTTTTTTAATTTTTTTTTTTATTTAATGAAAAAACTTTATGAAGAAAAGGCACTGATTACAGAAATGTTGAATGGGTGTTGTGCAGGAATCAGTCAACCGTTCGTTGTTAAACCTACTCACTTACCCTTGGATAGAAGAAAAGGTGAAGAAAGGCATTCTTTCTGTACATGGTGGTTATTATGATTTTGTTGACTGTACATTTGAGAAATGGACACTCGATTACAAGGAAGACAATTTGAAAGAGAAAAATGGCAGAATCTCAGTTAAAAGTCATTTACTTTGGAGCTGAAATTTGTGTCCTGTAGTCTGAATTTTTCCTCATATATTATTCTAAGAGATTTGTGTGACCATTACTGTAATAAGACGATTTGAACAATAAAATGTATTGGGTTAATGTGTTATTAAATTAAACTTTCCTAAGAGCTTCGATAAAAGGAGAACACTTGAACTTTGTAGTGCGTTAACTCTCCCTTGCTACTATAGCAATCGCAAGGATGGACGAGGAGTTCTTTTATGGTTTTGATGGAGAATTGAGCTCTCTCCTTGATTCTCTTGTGGTTTTTGGGTGGAGCTGGCATTGAGATCTTATCTCTCTTCCTTCCTAGTGGTTCTAATTGGGGTTTGTTCCTTACGTACTAGAGTTTTGCTTTGGGGTTTTCTGGCCCCTATGGTTTGCTCTTTGGCGTTGTTATGGTTGACGTGTTTCTCCAATCAAGCGTTGTAGCATGGTGAAATGGATTTTCTGTTTTTACACCTAGTAATTTCCGAGTGGTATTGGTTTAGGTTAGGGAAGTCGATCATTGTATATAGTTTTATTTGTTTCGTTGTTATTTTAAGTATATTAGGAACCAAATTTCAAAACCCCCATTTTATTCTTTTATTTGTTAATTGACCTTTTTGTGTAAGTGTACCCTACAATCCCCGGACTGAATGATCCCTACTTATCCTATACTGACAACTACATTTTGCAGGGTTAAATTGTGATGTTATTTTAGCCGTATCACCTGCCCCTCAAATACCCCTGATCGATTAACTCCCTGGTGAGAAGATCCTGAAAAATCACATACATAGGATAAAAGGTTACAGAGCATTTAGACTCAGTATTCAACTGTGGAACAGATATCAAGTGATGAGACAAGTCAGGCACATATAACACATTATGAAGTCCTACTGGACGCCTCAAGATCAATATAGATGGGGCTTTTCAGGTGGATAGAGGTAAAGGTGGAATTGGTGTGGTGGTTAGGGATGAGATGGGAACTTGTATGGCTGCGCTAGCTCGGCCTTTCTCTCATGTGTCTTCTGCGTTGCAGATGGAGGCTGAGGCACTGAGAGCAGGGCTTCTCATCGCTATACACCAAGGTTGGACTGATGTGGTTGTTGAGTGTGATTGCTCGGTGCTTGCAGCGGCTATTGCACGGACAAATGATGATTTTTCAGAAATTGGTCGCATTGTGGACGATTGTAAGGATTATATTCAAACTTTCAATTCTTTTCAATTGCTTCACATTTTCAGAGAAGCTAACAGCGTAGCCAATAGGTTAGCGCATGTTGCTAGTTATTCCTTTGTTGATGAGTATTGGGTTGATGAGAGTCCTGCTATTATTCAGGATGTTCTTGTGGAAGATATTGCTAAAGCTTTAGTTGTAAACCGGAGTACAGGCCTAATGTCCCCTCCGAGGTCTGTTGTTTCTATCGTTTGATTATTAGTGTTTTAGGGGTTCTTCCCCTTCCTTTCAAAAAAAAAAAAAGTGGGAGTAATATGCACTGACCCTAACCCTAACACAGGAAAAGCCTCACCATTGGCATTGGTGACATAGGACACTAGTAGGGAAGACAATTCAGTAAAATATGATTTATCATAACTCATATGATCGGAGGCACCAGAATCAACATTGTTCTATTTGACTTTAGATGCAAGAAGTTTGGAAAATCATTGTTTATAATCTCAATCTAGAAACAAAGTGATCAAATTGTTTGAAATGAACTAAAACAATGCATTGAATGATTTAGAAGCCATTTCACTGAAAGACAAATCAAATCAAAAGAGTTAGAAGCCAGAAGTTTGGAAAATCAAAAAAAGTGATCAAATTGTTTGAAATGAATGGAAAGCATCTATGGCTTTAAATCTCACTAGAACAACGCATTTAATGATTTTGAAGCTATATCACTAAAAGACAAATCAAATGAAAGGAATTAGAAGCAAGAAGTTTGGAAAATCACTGTTCATTAACTCAAACTAGTAACAAAGTCATCAAATTGTTTAAAATGAATGGAAAACATTTAGGGCTTCGAATCTCACTAGAAAAACGCATTTAAAGATTTAGAAGTCATTTCACTAAAAGACCAAACCAAATCAAAGGACTTAAAAGAAAGAAGTTTGGAAAATCACGTTTCATAAAGTCAAACTAGAAACAAAGTGATCAAATTGTTTGAAATGAATGGAAAGCGTCTAGGGCTTTGAATATTATTAGAACAATGCATTTAAAAATTTAGAAGCCATTTCACTAAAAGACAAACTAAATCAAAGGAATTTGAAGCATCAGAGGATCAAAATATTACTCACAATCCTATAGAATTAGTGCTTGGAAGCTTCCAAAAGCTAGCTTCCAATGAGGCCATGAGAGCAGCAAAGCTAGACTCCTTAAGTAAATTTTCTGGATGTATTTTTCTAGGAGAGTACTACTAGATGTATTGATGTGTGCTTATTTATGTTTATGAAATGCAGAAATTGCATGAAGATCAAAAGGCATGTGAATTATCATACTATTAGGACAACAATAACAACAAAAATATGTCGTCTGAGTAGATTTGTTACTCATATTATTGTTGGATATCAACTTAGACAACATGAATGAGTGAAAACCATTGTCCAAAGCGTTACACCACAACTGTTGGAGTTCGGCGTCTCGTGTGAAAGCACACATATATTTAATTTTCTGTCGTATGTACACAATATTCATAACGGCCACAAAATCAAAAGTATCGTCTGAATTCAAAACAGATAACGGATGCTTTGAAAATAGTTGTGTGCAGAAAAGTCACACAACGACTATAAAAAATAAAAACGACTTCTTAATCGCAATCATACAACGGATGCTCAAGTTGCCCATTAATTGAATAAAAGTCACACAACAACTAATGATGTCGACATCGATACCGATCCCTTTATATGACGGTTCTCTACAATCGACCTTTATCAGACGGCACCTCGATATACGACGGTCAGCCTCCATATCAGACAATAGTTTTTAGCTGTCGTCTGTTTCAATTTCTCTAGCAATGTATTCTAATCTAATAGCAATATATGATTGGAATATTCATAAAGAGAAACTATAATTAAACATTATACAAATGAACTTTCTGGCTTTGCTTAGGCATTCCATTCTCAAAAATTTATTATTATAAGAGTCACAAGTTTTTTTTTTTTAGGGGAAAGACGACCGAATTGTATTACTCATTCAAAGAGTACAATGAGAAGCCACAAAGCTTCTAATAACAGGAGGGACAAGCCCACTCCATGAAATATTAAGAGTCACAAGTTTAGTTTAGTACCTGAGGATACGTCTCTGGTATCAAGAAAGCATCTATGACTTTCTAATCTCAAAAGAACAACACATTTAAAGATTTAAAAAGCATTTCACTAAAAGGTTAACCAAATCAAAAGAATTAGAAGCAAGAAGTTTGAGAAATCAATGTATAGAAACTAAAACTAGAAACTAAGTGATCACTTTGGTTAAAATGAATGGAAAGCATCTAGGGTTTTAAATCTCACTAAAACAACACATTTAAAGATTTAGAAGCCATTCACTAAAAGAAAAACCAAATCAAAGGAATTAGAAGAAAGAAGTTCGGAAAATCAATGCAGAAAAACTAAAAACTAGAAACTAAGTGATCACTTTGATTGAAATGAATGGAAAGTATCTCGGGTTTTGAATCTCATTAGAACAACACATTTAAAGATTTAGAAGTCATTTCACTAAAAGATAAACAAAATCAAAGGAATTAGAAGCAAGAAGTTTGGAAAATCAATGCAGGGATACTTAAACTAGAAACTTAGTGATCACTTTGTTTGAAATGAATGGAAAGCATCTAGGGCCTTTTAATCTCACTAGAAGAACTAATGTATAGATTTAGAAGCACTTTTACTATTCAACAAACTAAATCAAAGGAATTAGAAGCAAGAAGTTTGTAAAATCAATGTAGAGAAACTAAAACTAGAAACTAAATTAAAGGAATTAGAAGCAAGAATTTTAGAAAATCAATGTACAGTAACTAAAATTAGAAACTAAGTGATCATTTTGATTGAAATGAATGGAAAACATCTAGGGAATGATCATCTTCTTGCGACTGAGGCTTGAGGATTGTTTATTGGTTTGCAAATGGCATCTCAGAGTAATGTCTGCAAAGTGACATTTGAATGTGATTATGAAATTCTTGCCTAGATGATGACTATTGGTGTTGATGATGATTTGCATGTGGCGACCCGGAGACCGGATTACCACAGCGCCGCCTCCCCAAGGAACCCTACACCCGCAACACTTGGAGTAAGTGTTTTGGGCCTAGAATTCCTCAAAGAGACAAGGCCTTTAGGTTGGAAAACAAGAAATCTATAAGCCCGAAATTCTTGGGCTTGTATAGTGGGCTTGGCTCGTAATCACAAGATTACGAACTAGGCGAATAAGAGGAAAGGAAGGTGGTGTTGAGTTGAGTTTTAGAACCTATGTCAATTTTTAATTCTTAGCCCCAAGTTTGCATTAAGTTCATTAAATGGTAATTTATGTGAGTCTTCTAGGTCTAGCCCACTAGGACTTAAATTCAAATGGAGGTTCTAACCCTAGGGTTCCACTTTGGTGGTAAGCAAGCACACACATCATCAACCATACATAATGTTACAAAACTTTAGTGAAATCAAGCAAGCCGAAAAGAAATAAACTTTAAATAGAGTAAAACAAATTGTGTCCTCCAAGGATTATCCTCCGTGCCCAAGCTTCAACAACAACAGCCTGCAAAACAAACTAAAGTAGGGGTTAGGCTCCTACATCCAGTCATTGCCCATGCCCGCCCCCATATCTAAGTTTAAAAACATGAGTTATTGTTTTGAATAAAAGAAGTAGATAAAACCGGTTTGCGCTTCCACGTGATCGTCACCACGTAACTACAATCCCACGGCAATTGATCATCTTTCACACTTCCATCACAACCGTCCATCTAGCCAATCACTTTCCGGAATTCATTAATCACAAGGCTAGAGACAAAGGGGAGATAACAAGGGCATGGTGCACACTGCCCACCACCGGTGGCTCAAGGAGGAACTGACCTCTCCTTACGTCCCCATCAATTGCCAACACATCAATCCAATCCACGCAAACCATTTCAAGTTGTAAAAAAACAGATAATTTCCAAAACATGCAAGAGGCCTCATATAAAACATAGTATATGCAAGAAAAGCATAGATAGAGTTAAAGGCATCCCCTACCTGGAACTCGAGCTTTCTCTTGCAGCACTTGGCCTCAATGCAACCTTGTAGCAACCACCACTTCACAAGATTCCACCACGATGTCAAGCCTAGATCAATAAGCGGCATTAATAACGATAAACTAGGCTAGCTATTCACACGCAATACTCTCCAAAGAGAACCTTTCCTTTAACCTAATTGACTAGCTAATAACCAGACCATTTGGGCACTAAGGGAGAGTTGGTTTTTCAGGAAAAAGTGGCAGAAACACCTTTCAAAGATAAGTTGTCAAAAGCTGGAAACAGAGTATAAGTAAGAACTGTTAAGGGCCAAGGAAAAGTGTTCAAAGCACTTGAGATAAATTCTTGGGAAATTTTTGGAAAGAAGGTGGTTTAGCAACCGAATCAGTGATACTGAAATGGTTATTGAATTTCAAGTGAGACCAAACAAAGAGTAAAGGTTTTAAAGGCTAAAGTAAAACAATGTGCAGATTCTTTCCAGAAATACTAGCTTCTGTACACCTTTTTCAAATATTCATAACTAATTCTAGAAAAATTCTTTTGGGGTGATTCAAATTCTGGAACGTTCATATATTTGTCTACTATATTTCTCTAGAAGAAACTGACCCCAAATTCTCAACGGTTTAGCTCCAGTGTTGAAATGAATGCAACTGGGTCAGATTTTACTGAAAACTGAAAATCTGCAGAAACTGGTTCTTTTGTGTAAAGCTCTTTTGGTACCCAAAATGGCTGGTTAAGTAGACTCTAAGACACCTACAAAAAGTATCTAAAGCTTCTAAAGGCTTAAAGTCTCAGTCACCCTTCAATACTATAAGGGGAAGGTCTTGTAGCTCACTAACATGATGTTTTGAAGACATGGTGTTTGGACAACAGTAACACAAATAAACTCTTTGATCAAGCATGATTTCAATGTTCAAAATAACCATGGTTTAGCATACCCCCAACACATCAGAAAGAATGAAAGGTTCTAAGCTAAAACAACAAGGTTCCCACCACAATAGTGACAAGTTGTAATCTGCAAGAGTTTGTAACAACAACCAAAAATACATAGTGTTAAGGAAAGGATGATACTCACCAAAAACTAACAAAAAAAGATGAGCTTCTCTTGAGGATTTCAACAGGAAAGAGAGCTGAAGGAGCTGATTGGATCGAGTCCAGCCACAGGCCAAGAAGTTTGCTCAATCTCGAACATGCAAAGTGAAACAGAGACTGCTCAATATGTAAATGAGGTGTTTTGAACGTATTGAGTCTAAAATCGAGGAAACAAAGGGGAACTTGATGGTTTAAGAATCTTACCAACTGTTGGTATCAGTCTCAAGCAAGGTGTTGGGGATTCGGGTAGAGCAAGAGAGGAAGTTTAAGCAGAAATCCGGAGCAGGCTCGTTTCAGAACAGCTTCCGCTTCGAGCGGTGTACAGGACTCAAATCGACTCCGATGGAGCTGAAATTTTGAGGCTAAATAGAGGAGACATAGACGAACAACTTTGATGAAGAAAGTTTTTTCATCGGAGGTCTCTAACTAGGTGTTTTTGGGCTCGTAAACGGACTGATGTGTCCAGGGACGAGAGGAAAGGTGAGAAGAGAAGGGTGAATGACGATTTATGGCCTGGGTTCTCTCTTTTGAAGGTCTGAGATGATGTTCTTGGAGGAGTTGCCCTTTGCATGATGGAGACGTGGAGGGGAAGAGCTGAACGAGGCTCCCTTTCTCTCTGTCCAACTCTGACGTGAACAAGGAAAGAGGAAAAGCTGAGTTTTGCGTGTGAAGGAGAAGGCTCAGCTTTGGGCAGATAAATTTGGGGTAAAAGGATAAGGTGGTAAAAACCCAAAATGATGGGGAAAATAAAAGTAAAATAAGTAAATACAAGAAAACTCAAATTAAAATGTTGACAATGCCAAATAAGGATCGGGTCTCACAAAACCTATTTTTTTTTAGATAGAGAAATGGCAAGCAAGTTTTTGTCGGAGTTTTGCTCGAGTTTGAAAAACATAAGGAGTAAATAAATTGTGCTTTTGAAAGTCGGTGAGATGTTTGACGAGTAAGCTTCGGGCAAGGCGAGCAGAAATTTCGCCAATTATTAAGAAAGGTAAAATAAGAAAATCGTAAACGCACGCACGAGTATATTTCAAAATTATGCAAAGATGTCATTATGAGCTACAAGGACCATATTGGATCAAGGGAGATGCTCAGGTCAAAGGTTGACTAACTTATTGGGCTAGGTTCACTAGCATATCGGTCTGTTGGGTGTCAAGAGTAAATTTTGGACTCTAACCTTACGCTATTCTTGGGCCCAAGGCCCAAGCCCAAACTATTTCCAAAATTCTTTAGCCAAACAAAGGTCGCGAAAAATTATCCCGTCAAAAAGTGACGTTCGGAAATTCACGGGGTCTACATTGCATCATTTGAAGAACATTATCAATAATTAAGAGCAAATGATGGCCTTGATGAATTCACTATCTCTCATGTGTATTGAGAAGTCAATATGGTTGCTGATGTGCTATCTAATTGTAGTTTGAACACTAAGATAGCTAGGGACCTCTTCATGGAGCAACCTCGTCCTAAGGCTGTCAATGTTCTCGTCGATGATTTTAGTGCAGTTCCTAGATTTAGGAAAGTTTGTAGTTACGTAACTCGGATTTAGGAAAGTTTGTAGTTACGTAACTCGGTTATTATTTTCTTTGGGTCGGACTCCCTATATCCATAAAAAAAAAAAAAAAAAAAAACAAAAGGGTAAATCCAGCCATTTTCTTCGTGCCCTGCACCCCCGACCCTCTGCTGTCACAAGTTTAGAGGTTAAGAAAAGTCACACTCAGAGTCCCCCACTCTTCCTCCTCCTTCTTAATCTTCCCGCCATTTTCTCCGCCACCAAACCACGGCGAAGCAAAACCCTAGCGAGAGCGTCGGGGGGAATTCCGGTCGCCGGCGATGGTAAAGTCTCGAGACGTCCAAGAGATTGTGGCGAAGCTCTCGTCCGATAAAGCCAAGACTCGAGAAGTATCTTCTTCCCTCTCACCGATTTTCTTTCCTGTCTTGCGTGCGTTTGGATGACATAGCCGCTTCTCTGCTTCGATTCGATTGTAGCAAATACTTGCAGTTTAACAGAGAAGCGGATAATGATTCTAAAATATACATAGTATTATCTTTTTCTTGCTTTGCTTTAAAAGAGTTTGTTGTATGATCAAGCTGTTTATGTATTTATAGGAAGGGATAAAGTTGCTAAATACATGGTTAGAAGGAGAAAGATCAAACGATTTCTGTAAATATCTTGCACAGAAAACTGCCAAGCTTAAACCAGATGAAATTCCTCACTGTATGATGAAGAATCTTTATTTTATATTTCAATACAACTTTATAGTAATTTGGAAGCGAGCTCCTCAACTGTTTCTACTCTTATTGCAGCTGAAACATGGCCTTTCTTTATTACTATGTTGATTCAGTGTGCTTCATTGGAGATATCCCCAAGCAAGCGCCGATCACCGAAATTGGTATTTGCAAAGACCTTGAGGATAGTTGTGCAACGAGCGGAGGATGATAAGTTTTCAGGTAGTAAATAGAGTCAAAAAATTAAGCACTCAGACCAAGTGAATTCAACATTTTAAATATCCGTATTTTTTTGTTTTTCTATGGAATGAATTGTTAGCCGAATTTTGTTGCAAGTGTTCATCATACTAGTGGATATTTTTGAATGCTATTAAAAAAAGACCCTACTTTTTGGTGAAGAAGGTTCTACATAGAGCGAGAGAGACAGAGGGATAGACCTAGATTTTCTTGAGAGGATATATATATATATATATATTTTTTGTGGTTTTTTTTTTTTGGGAGGGGGGGGGGAGTTTCTCTCATGTGGAAATACAAAACTTTAAAACACAATTTTCTGACATTTCAGCTATTTATTTTGACTTTTTGTGAGTTTTGGTACCAAAAACTACCTCGGAATATGGTTTAGCATCTCAGTACATGACCATATGCTCTCATGCAACTAAGTAATTGATTTAAGGAATAATTTTTGATCATGGCTGTTTTATCATCATATCAGGCAATTTATTGCCATTGTTACCTGTGGTTAAAAGTCTTTTCAACCATATTTGGGAGGTCTTAAACAATGATCCAAGCTACCAGTGGCAGTCGGAATATGGGCTTATTCTGCAGGATGTTTTGGTTGTCAGAGATTATCGATTTCACATGAGAAAGCGAATTTATTGCAGTGAGTCATTGTTTCTAACAAAAGTCTCCACCACAGATCTTTTCTATTATGCTAGATGATCACACTGTCATTGCTCCATGATATTAATTATTTAATCCTCTATTGGTAGGCCTTGTGCTTCTGTATATGGACAATATGGAAAAAAGCTTGAGTGGTAGAAACGATAATCAACATATTATCAAGGACGTAAATACTCTTCGTTCACTTTTGGAGAACCCCCCTGGAGATTTCCCAGAAAATCTAAGGGACGGCGTTGTTAGAGGTTTTGTTAGGATTTTCTCTTGTATCAGGTAACTAATGATTGGGGCTCTATCTTGTTGATCTTTAACATCCCTTTCCTATGTTGTTGGTAATGATAAGTGTACATGCTGTTTTTCTTGTCCAGGGATGAGGGAAAGGTTTCTCGCAAACTTATTGAGTGTATTAATACATTCTTGTTAAAAGATGGTCCAAATTTAGGGCGTCAGTCCTTGGAGATCCACAATGCTGTGCATCAATTTGTCTTCCGGTGTTTGCTGACAACCCATGATCAAACTTTTAAGGTTTTAATAATACTATTGAAAAAAATATCATCACTTGATATGTATTCTGAATCACTAATTGTGTTTGCATGTGTCTTTTTTGCTTCTTTGCAGGATTGCCTTATTTTTTATGCAATGTTACAACTGAATATGACAAGAGGTGCTACTGATGGGAGCTTTTTGGTACAACAACTTTTAGACATAGTGTACAAGGAATTAGATCAAAGCTCTGTATCCAATACAATTGTGCCCAGGTGCGCTTTTTCTACTTCAGCTCCCATTTTTACCCTATGTTTTTCATTCTTTTTGTTTAGTGAATTCTGATATCATCTCTGGAGTTTATATTTGTGGCTATTTTAAGTGATCATACAAATCTGTTGGTATATGCAGGACTGATGCAGCTAAATATGAGAAGTTTGGAACTTTGAGCAGCTCTCATTGGGCCTTGGTTGAGCTTGCAGCTGCTGTACTTTATAGGGTAACTACTACTACTATTCTGTAGCAACCTGTTTAAATCTCACTACCATTTCTAGGATTTTGCACGTTTTCTTTTCTGCGATTTGGAAAAGTACTCGGTCATTTTTTCTATTGCAGCATTGGTATTCCTTTCAAAAGCTTTGTTGGCATTGCAGAAATTCTGGTAGATTTTATTGGTTTGCTTTGAGATTTTGTAATATACTGATTTCTGTCATATATTTTAATCGCAAACTCCTTTATATGTAAATTTCGCTCAAGTGGTTTATAGGTGGACTGGGGTTGAAGTAGGTCTTTAGTTCAAGGTTATTTTTATTTCGTAAAACTTATTTAAATACTCTGGAGAGGTTTGCTATTGCTTCATTCCTTTTGCTTTCTTGAGGCTGGAGATGGTTGCTGGCTGATCTCAATTTGTATTTACTCTTCAGGCTTGTATTAACTTGACAAAAGCACCATCAACTGAAAAGAGGGTCAAGAGAGAGCATGTTGCTGCCCATTTACGAGAGGCTCTCATGAAGGGGAAATGGTTATGGTAAGTTCTATGCATACTGATTGTGTTTAGAATCTAATTCCTTGTGTGATATCTTGCACATAGGTTAGGTTCTAACTTGTTGATGACACTGCACTTTCTGTGTAAATATTTTGTCATTTGATATGGCACTTTTAACTTGTTTGTTTGATGATGAATTCAGGTATGCTTCATTTTGTTGTCTTACTCGTAAGTACTTTACACGCATTGGTAAAGATCTTTTTATGTACTGGTTCGAGGGGATATGTACAAGCTTTCAAAGGTACTTCATGTCGTATTATGTTGAAGTGTTTTATTTTTTATTTTCTAAAATCTGAAAATAGTAATAGTAATAGTATCGTTACTATCATCATCATCATCTTTTAAAAAAACATTTGTTATAGTCAGTTATGAGTGTCATAATCTGGTTGTGATCAAACTCATCAAACTATTGTTTATTTAGTAGCTTCTCTCTCTTCCTTCTCTTCTTGTACGCATCGTCATGCTGTTTTGTCATCGTATGCATTTACACCAAATACAGTATTTGGGGAAATAAAAATTAGAATCTGGGCCTTTGAATCATGATGGATCAAGAGAGATTTATGCCACTTGCTTCTAGAATGAAAGTTTCCTAGGGAAAGTGCCTTTGTTGCCTCTGTGTATATGCAATTCAAATTATACTTTTGGGTTGAGTGTGGATGCATGTTTGAGCAGGCAAGTGCTTCTTGAGCCCATACATGTTTTTCTTTTAAAAAACTAGAATACTATGAGTTAAGCATCTCTGCATACTTGTCTGGAAATTGCTTCAGGATGTTGTAGAATATTTCACATCTGGCCCTTGTAAGCACATAAACTAAAGTTCTGAGAATCTTATTGTATTGATGGAACGGAATATATTGCAGAATTTTGAACGAGGCAAATGTGGGGCATGCTTATGATGGTTTGCTATGGACACTGAGGTATGCTGCTCTGCTTTACATTAGGCACATTGACTACAGATGATAATTGGCTTATATGTAGACAGCTTGTGTCTAATAATATGAGCTCGTCTAATTCAGTATTGTATGGTGATCTTCTAAGTTTGATATTCTTGTATCTGCTTCACTATAATATTTACATGGAAAATCGAAATTCTTCCTCTGCCTTTCTGATCCCTGCTTCATGTGATCTTATATTTGTATTTTCACTTGCGTCTACAGGAGCCTGCAGGAACTCTCTTCTGTGTTGTTGCTTCCAGATCCAAAGCGGAAAAAGCCATCAAGCTCCTCTCCCTTGAATGAGGTCTCTCTCTCTCTCTCTAATTTAAGACTGAATATAGGCATATGACAACAATATTATGCTACAGTTTCAACAATGGGCAAAAGTTCTGTAAACTGAGATGCGATGAATTTGGTGTTGTATAGAGTTTATCCAACTGAATGAACCCTTGATTCGTGCTTTCCAAACTGTGGGTGCTTACTGTAGTAACTGATAGGAAGAAACAGTTGGACTTTGTTTGATCAAATTGTTTTTAATTTTATTTTTAATTTTTTAATTGTTATATGGTCAGAAAAGTACTTGGTAAATGACTAAGTTTAGGCGATGTCTCCAGTTACATTTGTTATGCAGGATCAATAGCTTCAACTGTAGTTGTAGCGTATTGCTATCATTAATATCGTCACCTTATGTTGATATTTGTATTAACTTGTTTTTTTTGACAAACTTTTGCAGTTTGACTGTGGTTGGCAATTAGTATGGAGCTGCCTTATGCAGGGCTTCCCGTTGTTCAGTAATGTAACTGCAGTTGTAAGTTTTTGTTTCTTCTATAGGAACACAAATGTATGATTTAATATTAATATGAAAAACGAAACATGACTCACCCGAATTGAATCAATTGTACAATCTACAAACAGAAATTTGGAAGAAAATAGTCTGCTCCCAACTCCACCTAATCAAGCTGAACTAACTAGTTGGAAGTTCTGTTGTGTTTATATGTACATATATTCCAACTGTTGGGAGAGAGTTATGCCATTATATGTGTGTGTGTGTGTATTTTTTTTTTTTCAACTGTTTGGAAGAGCTTTGACTCTTTGGGCCTCTATATTGGTTTTTTTTTGCCTTCATCAGAAGAGTTGTCTTTTCTGGGAAGTTTAAAGATTATACTCTTTCATCTATTATTCTAGATTGGCAAGAAAAACAAACCTAGAAAGCAGTTTTTCTGCAAGTCATCTCTAGGCTTTCAAATGCATCCAAGCAATTGGTATGGTATCCGATTGATAGAAACCATAGATTCGCGTCGCCTACCTGCTGAAAGCACAAATGGTATTGCCGATCATTCATTGTATGAAGTTTTTAAGAACTCACTAATCAGCATTACACTTTTTAGTTCACCCCGGATGAAGAAAAAATCTCCCCTCCCCTTTACTAAACCATGGGGATCCCCGGAGTAGTTTACTGGGCAAATTTAGTTGTCCTGTTTTAGTGACAGTTGAGCATCTTATGCCGTTGCTCAAACTGTCTCTCTTCTTTTGCAGACTTCTTTTCCGCTTCTTTGTGTTGTGCTTTTGTTTAGTCAATAAAAAGCTGTTTGTTTTCACAAAAAATATATTACAATCGACTTCTATATAATTCTGGATGTTTCAACCATTTGTTACGGTAATTTTATTCTCAAATGTTTTATATACCCTGTGATGAAGAATACGGGCAGAATATTTTAAGTCAGAATTTGGAAAGTAGTTCAAATAAATCTAGGCTTTTATTATTAGGATTCTTATTTTTATTAGGATTATTTCTTTAGGATTCTTTTAAGAATAGGGATATTCCTAGTTATTTTAGAATTATCTTAGCCTCCCTATATATAGAGGCCTTTGTAGTCTTTTATTTTCAGATTTGAATTAATAAAAATTGAAAGCTTTTTCCTTCTCTCCAGGTTTGTGTGATGCAACCTAACCTTAGATGTGATGCCTAAAACCTCCAAGTGTGATGCCTAGAAACCCTACTGGTGTGATGCTAGTAATTCTATCTCTTTTTTCTTAATTTTCTTATTCTAAATCTCTTTTCTTCCATACAATTGATGCAATCAAATCCTAGAGTATTCAAACAAACCCTAGTTCTACAATTCTTTTGTCTATTGGTCCTGCATCACCATGGCTTACTGTTGTTATGAATTTGAGCCTTTATTGAGCTACTTGAAGACAATAACAACATTAGTATTACTATATAAGTAAATTTAATAAGGGGTTTATAGTTTCTTGAAGAATTTGGAAGTTTTTGTCTATTTCAGAGTTCTCAACAGCCAACTTGTTGAAGATTCAGAGTTCTCGTCAAGAATTCTGTTTTTGATTCATTTTTATGCCTTATGCAGGTAGATGCAGCTCTGGTGCTCCTGGGAAACATAATTTCAAGTGTGAGTATGACTGTAGTATCTTATAAGACTATTTTGTAATATTTTCATGCAATCGTGTAGTGACATTTTCAATATTTTATTTTACAAATATTCTTATATCACAATTTATTTTCTCAGGATCTTGTACATACATGTGTCGTACCTCAGGATGTATGGGACCTTAGGATATTCAAACAAATGCCATCAGTGTAAGTGCATATTTGAATATTTGCCTGGCAATAAATTACTACATATAATTCTACAAGTATCTTGTTATTATATACCAAGCTTTACATGTACCCTGTAATCTTTTCTTTATGCTCCACTATAAGGAAATCTTTTTAACTAAGCGAACTTCACTGCAGTATTAAGAATAGTCCTCATAGAATTTGCCAGTCATTTCTTACTCTTCTTATGAAGGAATGTGCTGTAAACATTTATAGAATTTGTTAAATGAAGTAATGGCCCTTTATAATGGCTTATTTCTTTTGCATTACTAAACTATTAACATTAAATGCAAACGCTAGCTCTTCATAATCGCTTGGGCTATTTGAGTGACATACTTATGATACTGTTCCTGTGATGTGCAGTTCTCTAATTTCGTGATTATGATTTCATTTCAGGTCTTTGTTGTACTTTATATCCTGTTACTTTTCAAGGAAAGGTTCGCAAGTAAGTGTGAGTTGTAGCATTTGATATTATTTTCTGACTTCCTGTTTAGTTGCATTCATCTCCTAAATATTCTTTTGTTCCACTGCCTCCTTGTTTGTCAACTCTTATAGCATTTGTTTGATAATTTATTCTAGTTCTACCTTTTAAAAATGCAACATTTTTTGTTTTTGTTTTTTTATTTTTAATTTCATTCAGTTCAAAAGCCTTATGATTTGTCTTTATCAGATAAGTGAATGTCTGAACAAGGATCGTAAGATTTAATATTATTCCAATTACTTGATGAACGGTAAAAGCTTAAAAACAAGCTCCCTTGTGACGCACTTATTTAATAGTAGCTCAAACATATCTTATGTTTCATGTAATTATGGGTATCTGCGTCTGCTTAGACATTTATAAGTGGTTGAAAAGTTGATTCTAGGTTGATGTTTCTTGTGATTGGACATTGAGTTGATTATTGCTCATAACGGTCCATAATTTACAAAGCTTGAATTCAGAGACTGAGGCAACTTGTGGAATGTGTTACATTTTCTTTCATGTGTGTGCAGGGTGATGTTCGAGACATTTTACACCTGAGAAAAAACCTCCTGAGAGCAGTTTTGGGTCAACTCAAGGAGATGGTATGTTGGCTTCAATAACTTGAAATGGAATACTACATATTCTTTGTTTGTTCTTACTTTTCACAACCAATTTTTCACCCATTGCAGACCACATCTAACATATGACCAGAATGAAGTAACTCCTACATTTTCCAGTAATGGGGATATTATTGTTTCAAAGTACATGACAACTAAACCCTAATTGAAAGACAAAGCTTAATAGATGAAGCTCTCGTTCCTCCCCAAGTGAAGTTTCATTTTCTGTCAATAGTAGACGTGTGATATAGTGATACTAGTGTCATTAGATCCTTCATGACCAACTGTATTCTGTATGTCTGTTTTTTTTCCCCCGATATTTGTTTTTTTCTGAAACGATATAAACTGCTGTCTTAAGTTGATCAAAATGAAAAATGTCCTTTTTGGGGTACACATCTAGGGCCAAGTCCTCCTGGACTTATTTTTTAAACAAATCAAAACTAACTTGCGGCTTTTCAACGCATATGATGCACTGAACCCTGAGTTTAATGTAATTTACATGTGCTTCCATGGATCATCTTATGGGTATCAAAACTTCCACTCTCCTACATGATAAACCTCTTAGCTATTAGTCTTATATATGGCTTGGTTGATGGCTTGTAGGGGGTCAATACTTGTGACCCGATCCAAAAGAGAAGGTGGGTCATGTATTTTTGTGTTGTCCTTAGTTCTTACAATCAAAGTGGAAGTTTGATTAAAGGAAGGTACTGTGTGCTGGGTTATTCCTTAGGGGTACTTGAGCATTCAGTTCAAGGCTTAGAGGAAAGAGTGGAAAAGCCAAACTTTAAGGTGTGAATTATCTGTTAGCAAACTTTTGGATCAGAGTTTGTGTGAATTATCGATGGGTTCGGATGGAAGAATTTTTGGATCGATTTTGATTTTGGTTGTGTTGTTTTGGGAGAATTTTCCTCAAAAGTTTTGCTGACTTCCTAGCTGTGGTGGTGTGGTTGTTTTGTTGTTGCTTGTTGTTTCACCCTGGATTTCTCATACACTATTTTTTTATTGTTTAATTAAACTTTACGAAGGTTCTTTTCTCGTGAAATAAACTAGTAGTCATATGTTTACAAAATGTTCTTTCTTATGCAGGAGAGTTCCATACATAACGAGCAGTTGGTGTTATTATTGCCTGCAGCTGTTAATGCTCTTTGTGCTGGTTGTGTTCCTTTTACACAATGCCACACTGGACTAATCCAATCTTACATTTCTCTAGATGCTACTGATGCTGTAAATAAGGTATGTGTAAATTCATTATGTTTGTACCCTTCATTTTTCTCTGGATAAAAATTCATGTTTCTTATAAAAAGTTCCATTATTGTAGACAGAAAAACCTGAGCACAATTGTCTGCATGGACTATTCGACTGCACTGTGGAGGTTCTTGCTGATATTGGTCCAGGTCCGAGCGTTGAGGTACTAGCGTGTTAGCTTTTTAGGCATCTAATATACTGGGGTTAGATTAGTTATCTGAGTCTTACACATTAAGTTTGTCTTTAGGTTTTCCCATCCCAACACTATCCAAATCTACGGCTTCCCAGGCAATTAAGAGAACCACTGCTTTCTGAGATGGAGACTCTAATTCTTGGAGCTCTAGTGGAGAAGGAGATGAGAAGGAGATCTTTGTCAGATATATTCTTTAAATGTGCTATATTGTCAAACATCATCTATGGTTCAGTCTTGACAAGGTTTGTCTCATCTTTTTAGTTATTTCTTTGTTTTGTTAAAGAGGGAGGAGTGAGATGAATATTATCAAATTTAAATGAAAATAGTACCGGGTGGAAGCGCTACAGCATACATTATATGTATATATGTAATTATGTATATCCTCCATTTATTTTTGAAATACCATTTAGTGGTCTCTATTTTATCAGTTATTAGTATTAAATATATTCTTAGTTCTGGAGATATCTAATTTGGTCTTGGTTTTGGAGTACTTCCTTTGGTTGATTTGACATGCATATTATTTCTTATATTATCATGTTACCTTTTCAGCTGGCAGTCATCCTGGCAGTTTGATGCCTGTTTTTAATTTGTATAAGTTTCATGTATCCTTGATACTTTTATCTTTGGAGTCAATGTTCCACTTGTGGGTCACATAGGCACCGTATACTTCTCTGCTGTAGAGTTCTTATGTTCAAAAGTTTGTATCATACTCTGTTTGTTGACATATTAATTTTGATATTTTTCTTGTTTCTTATGACATGCTGTAGAAATTTGCAGTTGAAAGTTGAAACAATTTCGCATTGTGGTTCTGAACTTCAACATATATGGATGTTTAACATCTGACCTTAAATTCATTTTGTGAGCCACTTTTGATGCTTTACATGTGCTGATTTGTTTATACTTTACATTATGTGATCTATATCAGGCAAAGAGAGGAAGTTTCATCATTCGTCTCAAAATTGGGTCGATACCTGTTAGAATTGCTGGATTGTGCTGTTACTGTCACCCAGGGAAATGATTGTCTAGCTCTCAGTTCTGATCTCCTATCTAATGGAGCAAGCTCTATTGTTGCTTCCTTTAGAAGTTTTGCTCATTCCCCTATCTTTAGTCGACAGCACGATCAAAATCATGTCGATGCTGAACTATATGGTGCCATAATGCAAGTGATGGAGAGGCTCTTAAAAGCGATGTCTAATGTGTATGAAGAGTATTCCAGTGGTGCAGGAGAACGTTCAACTGCATGTGATACGCTAAAACAATATTCTTTCCCTGCTGATAGCAATAAAAGTAGGATTGTGGACATGGAGTTGGATGTTAACGAGGATACCAGAGATATGGATACATTATCTGATGGTGGCAAAACTGCCAGTGGTGTATTCTCTTCTGTAGAGAAATGGAAGCTGGGCATGATATCGCTTATTTCTAATTTTTTCTCAGTTTTACACACAACTTGGGATGTCCTGTTTAAGCTCCTGTCAAAAGAAAGGGATCAAATGGTAAAGCGCACATTGTTCACATATGCTTGATTTTCTCAGTAGGTTTTCTGCAATTTATGCTTCCAATAATTGTGTCGTTTGTTTTTTTGTTCTTATTTATTTCAATTCAGGTCAGGGAAAAAATTATTTTTGGTCTTTGTCAGCATCCCTTCTGGTCCTCTGCTGAAAATTTCAAGGAAATGGTATGGGGAATAAATGGATGATTTATCAAGAACTCATTTAATTTATGGTCACACACACACACAGAGATAGACACACATACATACATACATACATACGTACGTACGTACGTACGTACATACATACATATACATAACATATAAGATGCAAGCGACTTAAAGTTTTGGTGTCAAATAGTGTTGGATCATATATAGGTACTTGCCTTTTTGCAGGTCGGTTTAATGACTAAAATGATTAAGATACAAGTGAGTCTTAAGCTTGATTGTGGTAAGGTATTATCTGCTATCCATGGTTTGCTGGGGACACTATCATCCTTGGACACTAACTGGAAAGATAAAGGTTTCACTGACTCTTTAGGTGAAAGGGGACCTGAGCAGGTACTTTCCATACTTGTTCAATTCGATAATAAAATTGATGGTTTGTGATATCCTTCTAGTTCATGGCTGTTGCAAGAGTAAATTGTACTCTTTAACTGAAGATTCTATCTTTTATTTCAGAGCTTGATGCATCTTCGAGATGCGGTTGCTGAATGTGATCTTCTTGACTGGTTTGGACGTGTTAAGCTCATCGATTGCATATGCAATCTTGTTTTACTCAGTCCTCAAATTGGTCAGGTGATTACTTTGCAATCAGAAATGATACTGCTTTTAATGATTAAATTCTAGGGCATGAGAAGGAGAAACATTGACATGAGAAAGCAAATAGAGAAAACTCTGAAGGTTGCAAGCCTAGAGCTCTTGTGAATGAGAATGCAATTGTGGACACCAATATTAGTAATCAAATAATAGGGTAAACTTATAACTATCCTTCCAATTTAGACAGTTCAATACCCTATAATTTTCAATTTTTCGCAATACGAGCTGTAAAGTTTTCCCTCAAATCATCTGTCAAGAGCTGATGTGGTTGATGTGGGGCCATGCTGGACAAAATATTATATAAAATAAGTAGACGAAATAAAACTATTCATTAATATACAAGAATAAAACATGGAGTGGAACTTTTGGTTTCCAAGGACAAGTCTGAAGGCTTGAAAGTTTACTATTATATTCTTAGATCTAAAGCTTTTGTTTTGTTTTCCCCAATACTAAAATGTCCAGTAGTAGGTAAATACGGGTACAGATCATTATTTAAATTGTTTTAAAGAGAATTTTTACTTGGCTAATTTTTTTGATATTAGAATTAATTTTTTCCACATGGCGGTGACATCAGCAAGATGTTAGAGCCCACATTAGCCATTCACCACTTAACAGATTCTTTTGGTGGAAAATATAACGGCAACTCATATTGCGACAAATTAGAAGAAGAATATGGTAGTGAACCATTTAGTTCGAAAGGACAAATATAAGTTTGCATTTAGATGCTAGTTTGCCCAAAATAATAAATTTAATTTTAGTACTGACCTTTTAGTCATGCATCTGTTGTCCACGCTGTACTTTGTTTTCCTTGGTTCATAGACTTTCATTTGTCTTGAAAGCAAATATGATATCTGATTGGGAAAGAAATTATAACTTGCTGAAATATTCGTGATGAAAAAAATAGGGAGCAAAATGCACTCTCAGATGATGGCTTCTCATGCTTTTATGTATCTTAGGATTTTTGAAGTCTTCTGTTTAAAAATCTGCTTGAGGGTCCAAAACATGATGGAAAGGGGTTCTACCGTTTGGTTTAATTGGTTTTCACAAACAGACATGCAAATAATTCTATGGCTTCTTGGTATAGTGTCCATGGACTGGCTTCTTTTTCTTGTAATAATTTTTGTTTATAAATTTATTACTGTTATGCTGTAATTTCCAGATTTAGGGTATCCAAGAGTATAAATAGTTTGTTTTTGTTGTTTGAGGAACAAATGGCTAATCATCTTCCCTTCTGTTTGCCTGTTGATTGGTTGCTGTGGTCGAACTATTTATCAGACACTGATTGAAAGGTTGTTGACTATGCTTCGAGATCCTGATTATCGAGTTCGGTTCTCCCTGGCTAGAAGGATTGGTGTTCTTTTCCAAACGTGGGATGGACACGAGGAATTATTCAACGATATATGGTGGGTTTCAACAGAAATTAGTTTTATATATTGTTGACAATACTTATTTGTAGAGCTTATTTTAATTCTTCGTAGTAAATCTTGCCTGTCTCAATTCCTTATTTATGTTATGTGTGGTTTATTTATGTATTTGTTTCTTATTTTTCTCCCAAGTTGTAAGTTTGGATGGCCAAAATAAACTAAGCCTGTTTTAGTGCCGACATTTCTTTCACGGCTTATAACTCAAATATTATTTATAAGCTTATTACAACAGTTACTTTTATTTTATTATTGTGCTGGTTCTTGTTCTTTTTCGTATTTTTATTGTGTCGATATATTTGGTCCTAGACTCCCAACACGATGATCTACATATGCTTCCCCTTAAATGCTTTATTTTTAGTGTGTCAATTCGCTAGTATTTCTTCTTTAGTGTGTAAGTGTTAATAAAATACCAGACTCTGGTCTGTTTTGCTCATATATATCTATGCTTTTGGTTGTTTTTCTAGTTCCAACTTCGGTGTGATGTTGGTGGTATCCTCAAAAGAAAAACTTGTTACTGCAAGTGAGGTCTTAGCTAGTGGTCCACAGCCTCAGCCCACGATGGAAACTGTCATTATTACTCTCATGCATCTTGCTCTGCAAAGTGAGAAAATAGAGTTGGAGGTATATATGTTGCTTTTCTTATTCAGGCGGCGGTTTTCAATACATACTGTTTTTTTATTTTCTATTTTTTTTTCAGAAGAATGAAGACTTATTTTTTCTTTTGGTTAAATTTAATTGAATGGTGTGAAGGAAGTTAATATGAAAAATAAGAATATTTAGAACTAGTTTCAATCAATATTCAGCTGGAAGCAGAGCATAGTAGTCAGAATTGTTCTACTCATGTTATTGCTCTTTTACAATTTATGTACAAGTGGATTAAATTTGTTACATTTGTTGCATTGAAAGAAGCTGTCTGGTGTGGATTTGTATTGAATTTGAGATCTATGTGATACATGCAGGCTGTATTCATGATATGCGTGGTTGCTGCTATTGATCCTTGTCAGAGGTACAATATTCTGCATTGTCTTGCAGAATTCGAGGAGTCATAGTAAGCTAGTGTGATACAATAACATTATCAATTTTTTTCCCCTCGTTTTCAGGGAATTGATCTTTGTAATACTCGACAATCTCTCAAGGCAGCTGCGCTATGCAAGCAGGTTTAAGGTAGTACATTTAGTTCTCCTTATTTTATTAGCCTATGGTACTTAGTTTTATTGTACTTGACTAAATAAAAATAATACATAAAATTTGAGGTCCCCAAATTTCTTTTGCAGTACTTGGAGGAGCTTTTAGGATCAATTCTCTTTAGTTGGGTTGCTTGTGGTGTAAGCCTTGCTGCACTTGTGGAGGTAATCTGCTCATTTGTCCAGTTATAATTTTCTATATGGTTGAAATCTGTCAACGACCTTAAGGCATTGTAGCTTCCTTTATCCTTCAGAAAAAAAATATAGGGTGTTGCTAAAAAACATGCAATTGATACATGGAATCTTGTATTGGACATATATTACTATAAAATTTTTGATGAGTTGAATTTTTTTATTTCTTTGCAGATACGGCAATTATTTGTATCTGATTCCGAACCTAGTTACTTCATGCAGTATTGCTGCCATTGGCTTCTCCCGGCTCTAGTTTTGCATGGGGATAGCTCCAGTCTCAGCTGGGTTGCTAGAGTAAATTATCTTGAACTCTTTCTTTGTTACTCTAATTTGTTGGGCAACCAGTTAATTTCAATCCTTAAATAATTGTTTCTAGAATTTATCTGTTGTTGGGGAATCAATTATGATATGTGATTATTTTCCTGTTCAACATCGGATTTATTGTATATTTTATCGTTGTTGTCAACTCTTGGTTTTGTATATTGGATAAAGAAGTTTGTTGTTTATCTCACATTGTTTTTTTATTTCCAGATTGCTTGTCAACCTCCAGCAGTTCTGGTGAAAAATCACTTCGTGCAGATCTTCTCTGTTTGTATGGGATTGCATTGTAGTAAGAGATCTGGGTGGGAAAAGGGAGCAGATGTGCTTCAGAATTCTATTTTGCATCTTGCTCAGATATCTGAGAATGAACGGGACAAACTCATCAAGAAGCATATGGTTTGCTACTTATTCTTTAGATTCATTTATCTAGGTCTGAAGTTTGATTGCAGTTCATGACAAATATTTTACTTTTCTACTTGTTTTTTAGAACTCAGTACCTCCATACCTACAATGTATTTTGGTAATTGAGGGCATGGTAGCTATCTCTAGCATGTTTCCATGATGACAATGCTGATTATCCTCTTGCACCCTGCGTTGATTAGCATTGATGTGCAGTCTTGCTTGTTCCGATTTAATTTATGATTCATGGGCAATTAGATCTTACTGAGAATGTAAAGTCCAATTTCGAGTATTCTAAAGTTTGCATTTCAGCATATAAAAATAAGCATATTTCTATTGATTCCCAAATGTTTCTCATTAAATGCTCAACTTGCAAATGCATTAAAGCTTGGAACGCATCCACGTGTCATGCCCATGTTGACATCATATGACCCAAGCAGATTATAATTTACCTGTATGTTTAGTTCTGTTTGGCCATATCTGAGTGAGCATGCTTAGGTACAAAATCCTGCATTGGTTTCTGAGCACGTACTTTGATATACATAAATCCCATGGTTCTATACACAATGCCCAATAAGGGTTTGAGTTGCATGCTCTAGTTTTCAGACACGCACCACATATGTCATAGTTTATGTTCATCAGAATTAAGTGGATTGCTTTAAGATTTTTATTGACATTTTGCCTTACCTGTAAATTTATAGGTATCTATTGTCAGCCACATTCTGTCTCTTGCATCATCCGCACCAAACCCTACAGTTCCATTCTTTTCTCGGGATACGATTGCACGTGGAATTCAGACAATTGTTGATGGATTTTTGGAGATGTGGGTTATTTTCTTATCTTTCTTTTAAATGTCCTGCTTACTTCTCATTGTATTCTAACATAATATGTTTTCTTGTTGATGTCTATAGGGAGGATTATGCTACAAGTGTGTGTGTTGTTGACAAGATCAACATTTTTCGCCCAGATAGGGTTTTCATGGTAACAATGCTATTTTTAAATATAGCAATTTACTGAAAAGGCCAAAACAGTAGTCTATCGTATCCCTTTATCTTCACTGTTGTTCAGTTGGCATGTTTAATGCAATCTGTTAAAGAACTGATATTTTGGTTATGCAGTTTATAGTGGAGCTGCATTATAGAATTGCAGCAGCAACCCATCATAGGCATACATGTCACAGACTAGCTGGAATCGAGGTGCTGATAGATGTTCTTGGGCATAGAGCTGCTATGGCGAGCACTTCCAAGTAAGTGTCTCACTAACTAATTGGAACAATGTGTGCTCATGCAATTGTTATGAGCCTCTATTAATTTGGCAGTGATGTGAGTACGTGCCTAAATTAGCATAATATTAATGAGTGCAAAGCCTATAGCTAATTGTTATTTCTGTTCTGAAAAAACCTGTGGAACAATAAATTTCAGTTCCTGCAATAATAGTGCCCTAAGTGTAACCACTGGACTATTTTTTTTATTTTTTTAGAATAGATTAATTTCCTCATTATATTCATATTGTAACTGTGTTCATGTATATTAGTAAACAATAAAAAGGGATAGTCAGTATTGCAATCCCATTTTCCAGTTTGAAATGGGTAAAATCCTCATATGGTACCCAAATTATCACAAAATGCACTTTTTGATACCTACAAATTTTTAGGGAGTGTGGTGGTACTTCCATCAATTATTCCATGAAAATAGGATTAAAATTGTAAAACACCTTTTTCGTTTCTTTTTTTTTTTTACAATTTTTTTTCTAAATAAATTAAACTAGGTTGTAAAAAGAAAGAGCTAGGATTGAAGTTCGGTGAATATCTAGATTTAGCTACCGCCTTCATTGATTAATCCTATTAATTGTTCAAAAAAAAAAAAAAATCCCATCCGTTGACCCAAATTGGTATATATTAACATTTCCATGAAAAAGAACCAAACACAAAAAAAAATTACTGAAATTATTCCCGAGAATCCCGCAAACAGTGAAGAAAAGAATTATAAATGGACAATACATTAAATATTAGAATTCCAAATATGAACGAAAACAGTATTTTATTCTTCATGTTTCTCACACGAGTGCCACATGGCCTCCATGTAGGCATATTTAACAGAATAATAGGCTGAACTACTAAAAGAATTAACGGAGGGATAGTATAGGTATCACTAGACTCCCTAAAAAAATTTGTAGGTATAGAAAGTGCATTTGGTGATTATTCAGGTACCATATGTGAATTTTACCCTTTTGAATTTATATTTTATATAAAAAAGAAAAAAAAACACACAAAGGAAAGCAACAGTTGTAGATATGGTTGGGGAATGAAAGAGGAAGGAAATGGTGTTTTCTATATAATCGTTGTTCTCTTTCTCCTTTGTAACTAAAAAGTAAATTACTTGTTATTTAACAGAAAAAGATTTAGTGAAATGTTGAGAAGTGGAATATTTTTTTGACGTGCCCTTAAAATATATATTTTTCTATTATTTGATGTCTCAAGAGATCATTACTCTTAAAATTTTTCTATTATTTGATGTTTCATGCAGCTATCTTTTCAATCTGATCGGGCAGTTTATTGGTTACCTTGATTTACAAGATCAATGCTGTTGTGTCATATCTGTGCTTCTGAAAACTTTTAAAAGTAATCCATCCAGAGAAATTATCAGTGTTCTGGGTGAGCAACTTCAGGTGGGTTGGGTTCGTTTGTTAACTTTTTATTACTATTTCTTATTCTGCGTCATCACCTCCCATTCCTCGAGTAAAAGAAAAGAAGGCCTCTAAACTCAGGTGTCTCGATGCAGTTTTTAGTGTCGAAGTTGGTGGCATGTTGCATTCCGTCTGAAACTAAGGGAGAACAATTTGGCTGCGGATCATCTCAAGTTTTATCATTGCTCTTTCAGCTAACTGTGCATTCTGATCCATCCCTTTATGATTACATCAGAGTAGCCTTTCTGACTTCCCTGCAATGGACTTTTAGCTCTTGTAAAATAGTCCTGGATTTGATGGAATACCCTTTGATTTTTGTATTTTCTTCGCCGTAGGAATTGGAACCATTCCCTGAAATAGATATCTTTGATGAGATTAGAAAGTTCCATCAGGATTTATGCCGAGCTTACTCTCCCAGAGATCATCTGCTGAAGGTACATTTGTTTGAATTTGTTATTAAAATATGTAAACAAAGATTGCTTAACACCCTAACATGTCAATTATACCTTCTAATCGCATTCGAATGACATCTATAATTTTCTGACTGATCTGATCATATACTGTGCTCCTTTTTCAGTTTGTTAGGAGATCTGGTCACCTTCCACCAAGATTACTTCTCTGGAGGTGGTTTCCCTTTTTATTTTTATTTTTATTTTTTTTATCAGTGTGGTGTTGTCAAGTTCATCAAACTTGAAGCTAAGACATTGGTATTGTCAGTTTTTGAATTAAATTGCAACTTTTCATAAAAAATACAAGTTTTTGTATGATGCTTAATATATTTTTTTATTCTATTCTATTCTATTTTATTTTTTTTGCCCTTTTTTTTTGGGGGGGGGGGGGGGGGGTGGTGGGTTGTCACAGAGTAAGAACATTTACAGCTTTGAACTGGTCTAGTTTTTCTTTTTTGTTAGGATTATAATTTAAACTTTCCCTTCAGTTTCTCTAAGTTGATAATGAGATTCTCTCTACTAATATGCTCTTGCAGTCTCCAAGCATTGCACAAGAAGCTACTTTTGGGTGAAACATTTCAAATTGAAAAGAATGCAGCAGATCGGGTGGAAGATAGATATTGGCATTGTGACGATGAAATTATGACTGCTGTCTGGACTATGGTTCGCATGTGTGGCTCAGAAGATGCAAATAGCATTAGAGTTTTGGTCTCTGATTTCATATCTAGGGTACTTCTGCTATACATTTGCATTGCAATTATTCTATTCTTATTTTGCTCACTGAGGTCTGCAATGTTTTTGTTTTATCATTTTATTTTTTATTTGAAAAATGCAGGTTGGTATTGGGGATCCACATTGTGTTGTTTTCCATCTGCCAGGAAACTCAAGTAACATCCATGTGTGCCAACCTGTCAATCAAGGCTTTTCTACAGAGGGCACATTTCCAATTGATACTGGATTGTCTGAAGAACTTCTGGTCGCACTTCTGAAACTTCTGAAGAAGTACCTGATGGATGATTCTGTTAAAATTGTAGATATGACATCTCAAGCACTTCGGGTGAGCGAGGAGTCATTGGAGACCCTATTTTCTTTTCCCTTTCTCCAAATGTATCGGACTTCGCTCCATAGTTTGCTGTCCTGGTTACTCTGTTTTGATTAATTTGATATGTGGTTGCCTAAATTGGTTGTACGATTTCTTACACAAGGTTCTTTTCATTCACAGGATAATAGGCAAAAAGTAACTGTGGTTGATTCCTTGTTGATACGTATAGTGATTTATTAGGGATTGTTAACAAGAGTAATAAGTTTAGCTTAATGTATGTAATTTTGAAGACTGGGGAAGGTATTGACTAGTGAACATAGTTGAATAACTTGTTCATTAGAGTGAAGGACAGAGCCCATATGGTAATGTGGTGTGGTTTAATGTCAGGAAGAGGCATCACTTTTCAAAAGATATAGAAATAAGAAATCCTAGTTGACTCCAGGACAGAATAACTGATTTGAATGCATGAAATATTACTGTCCATAAAGTTAACTATCGTATGTTGGTACTGTTGTGTACATCTCCACCAGTTGAGCATAAACTAAGTAATTTATTGCTTATTATTTGAAAACTGTATTTTTATTTAAACTTATGGGTATATTTATGGGCGGTATCTGGGGAGTTTATATGTTAGATTGGCAAGGAGTTTAGTGGGAGTTGAGCTATTTGGTTGCTGTAGCCGTCTTCTTTGGCTGTTTTCTTTGGAATCTCTTCTGGTTCTTTGTATATTTATTGTTGTTTACTTTTTTTTTTCTTTTTTCCAGTAAAAAGCTGTTTCTTTTTAAAAAAGAGAAAAAGAAAAACGAGTAAAGCATGCAGTAGTCATTGATATCGAAGTTCATATTGTAATGATGAAGATTTAAATCTATTGTTTGCTCTTTTGCATTTTCGGGCTTTTCTTAGTATAATCTGATAGATTATGTCTGATAATAATAGTTCCACTGGACAGGGAATTCTTTCAACTCAAAGGGGGCAAAATACTCTGTTGTCATTTGATTCTTATGAGAGGTCTCTTATTGAGGTAACTACGCTTCTCAAAAGGGTCAAAGCCTTTAATAATATTTCATTGGTTCTGCCATTTATATGTTTCCACAGTGGAATCATGTAATTTTTCTGCCTATCTTGTAGGTTCACTCCAAGGGAGTCAATATTGAGCTGGTTGAAAAGCTCCTTTTGGATTTGGAAATTAAGTTTAAAGGTAAGTAGGAGCTTCTTTCGGTTTAAAGTGACGTTTCAAATTGTCTAGATGTGAAGAGTGGTGTATGTTATTTGAACAGTAAAGTTGGTTGTAGTGGTACTTCCTTTATTTTATTTTATTTTATTTTTAATTTTTGTTGGCTGCTTTCTGGTTTATGTGCCTTTGTAGATCCAAGCCCTGCAAGCATGCACTTCTGGTTTCTCTCTTTTATTTTTTTTGTCGATACAGAAAGAAAGAAAACAAACAATCTACAAACAGAAACCCCTTCAACAACCACTTCCTAACTAATCAAACCAAAGAGCATTTGCAGCTGACAAAAGAAGAGTCCTCCCGCAATGCCAGTTTGAGATTCTGATCTGCTTTTGCCACAGCTTCCGACAAGAAATTAGCCTCCCTTAAGACATGTTGAAAGTTGACCTGAACAAAATGTTGAGCTAGCCATTTGATATCTTGCACTAGAAATTTGATTCTCCAAGGCACCTGAACTACTCCCTAAATCTTGCACTTTCCACCTGGATGCTTGAATAGCCACGAACCATAGCTTGTTGAATACCTTCCCGAAGGGCCAGGCCCTCAGCCACTAAAACAGAAGCTTTATCAACATTCTTTGCAAATGCCACCAAGGGGTTACCATTAGAATTTCTAATCACAAAGCCAGCTGCTGCAGAAAGATTTTTGCGAACAGGACCATCATAATTTATGTTCATTACACTAGGATCAGCAGGAATCCATTTAATGACTTCATTGAAATTATGTTTCTTTTTAACATGGAAAGGATTTACTTTTCAACAAGAAGAGGCCACAGTAACAGTAGAAGAAGCACTCTGCAGATTGTGATGGTTACATCCAAAGCTTTATCGTTCAGTTTTACACCTTTAATTGGTCTTTTTTATATAATATGTCAAAACCTTTATTTTGGTTTATCTGTGATATGATTTTTGTTTTTTGTTTGTTTATATTTTTTCATATTTTTTTAACATAGGTTTATTTGTGATTGTGTTAGGTTTTCACTAATGATGTTTGCAACTTGTAATAGTTCTTTTAAATTCCTTTTCAGCTGAAGCAATTCCACTCGAGAACTCTACTGTATGGGTAACACATGGTAAAACTTTTGATGCATGGATTTGTCCACTTGTCTGCTCACTGATTGGCTTATGCAGTGATGTTATTCTGAGGTACAATCATTGATTTTCTAGATTATTTAGGAATTCTTTGATTTGCAATTACATATGTTGCCTTTGGAGCTAAAATGATCACCTTTTGGTTAATCAAGTTTGTTTGATCGACTCTTTTCCCCCTTATCTTATCTGGGTCCTTTCAGATTATGTCAGGATATTGTGTTGATGAAAGCTGAAGTTGCTGAGCTTTTATTGGCAAGTATTATTGTCAATCTTGCTGGAAAGAAGGATATGGATGTTAATCTCTACAAGTTGATCTCTTTGCAGGTTGTATCTTTAACTCATTTTTGTCAATTTACAGTTGCATTTATAGTCGTCCTTCTTCATATTGAGATTCACATTCCCTTTCCCCTGCCATCTGCACAATAAAGCCAACCGGGTCATTTAGTTGACTTCTTGGTGCTTCATCTTTGGAAGGTTGTCATTGTAGGGTGATTGGTAACTGAAAGAGACTATCTTCATAGAAAAATGTTTTCAAGCAAGCATTGTGATGTGTCAAAGTTTCAATTTCCTGTATATGAGGTGAATTTTAGATTGCAAGAAACTTGATGTTATTTCGGACGTGTTCACAGTGCGCGACGATTCTCAGATATTGAATAGGCAGTGCATTGGCTACTAATTTTTTTATACTATTATTCTTCTTTCATTTTTTGGATAAGAAAACATATTTTACTAAGAATGAACGTAGAAAGTACAACTACAATGGACGAGCAGTAGATCCAACGCAATGATGTGCTTGCTCTAAGTAAAGAATGCCTACCGCTGTTTACCCCTTCCTATTATGTTTCATTTGTTGTATAATTCAGAGAACAACACGTTAAAATAACATGAGTTGGTTCGTATATAATAGTTTAATCATATTCGGTTAGTATTAGGCTATCAGCACTACTAGCTATTTAAAGCTTTGCATGTCCGTTTCCAGTCTATTAGGCCTCCTTGCTTTGCATATAGTTTGACTATTGTCTATATTATATGTGCAGGTGCAGGAACATGTATTTACAGACTCTAATAAGTTAATCAAATCAATTCAAGTATGGTTGAATGCCCTCAATGAACTTCGATTGTGTCATGTGATGGAAAGATCTTCTTTGTTGCCATTAAAGCAAGAAAGCTCCAAGGTGACTATATAGGTTACTTTATAGTCGCTTACTTGCTTCTGATGATTCTATTTAAGTTTTCATATATCTGTCTCAGTTATCTACCTCTTTACTAAAATCTTGTAAATAACAGAAGAAATGAAAAAGAAAAAAAAAAAAAAGAAGAGAAATTACGGTCTTAATTTTCTTTTGGGTGGGAAGATGTATGGAGAGAATACAATGGAGATAATTTTCAAGGAAAACCTTAAAATAGAATCATAACTAAGATTTGAGTTTAAGTTCACTTAAAATTTATATTTGGTAATGTCTTTGGCATTGCTGCTTTCTCTTTCTGTGAATTCTGTATCTGTGGTCAGACATGTCTCAATTTAGTGTACATCTCATTTATTTTTTGATGCAAATTGGCTGCCCAAGTCTACTGGTTCTTTTGATTTTGTTCCATCCTAATTTATGTTCACAAAAAAAGCTCGTATAGTTTCTACTAGTCTTATTATTACTTTTTGGTTTTCCAGAGTGCTAAGCCTTCTAGTTACAGCTCTAAATCTCGCTCCACCTCTGTAAAGGCTAGAGAATCTGCTTCTATGTATAGTGCAATGGCAATGTCAACGCCATTATGGGACAAGGTATCATATTTTTCCTGCATGATGTTCACAAACATACTGCTATATACTGAAGATTTGCTTTACTCTTTCAAATTAGTTTTAAGAATTTCGTAACTCTGTTTCAATATGCATCATTTTTTTTTCCTTCATAGTTATTTTCCTGATAATTAGTATTTGTTCGCAGGTTTATTGGCTTTCTATTGATTATCTTGTTGTTGCTAAGTCAGCAGTTGTGAGTTCCATACGTTTCATACTTCAGTTCTTTTGTCTGATAAGTTCTCATGACCTTGTTTTGTTTGACAAGAATGTTTATTCTTCGTAGGTTTGTGGCTCATACTTTACTGCCATGATGTATGTGGAACATTGGTGTGAAGAACATTTCAATAGCCTGACACTGGGTAGCCCTGATTTCTCCCACATCGAAATGGTTAGTTTTGTTCTATTGCTAGGAAATCAAATTGGTTGCAATGATGTGGTGTACCTTTATGGTACTTTCTTTTTAGCGAGATGATATGGTATAGTTTAGTATGGTCAGGCTGTATGGTCCATCTCCATCCATATGTGAAAAATTATTTTTTCTTCTTGTGATTTTATATCAGCTCTGTTTAATATAGTGGTTCTTTTAACTGCCGGTTTTTTATCTTTCTTTTTCCTTTTTCTTCTACATCTGCTTTTCAGTTGCCACGCCACATTGAAATACTTGTTGCAGCAGCTACCCAGATCAATGAACCTGACAGCTTATACGGGATTATCCAGTCACACAAGGTTAGTCTATATATTTGGTTTCGTTTTAGTGTGTTGATTCATTATTCCCTCCATAGATGCTTACACTATGACTTTGGTCATTTAAATTAATATGATTCAGAGATAGATGCTTTAAATGTGGTAGTTGAAGTTATCCAATCTAACTTCTTGCAATATAATCTACCATAATGCTTGGTTAAATAGAACCTAAGAAATGCAGTCCATCATGATCTATAAAAGTAATTATAGCTGCATACAGTATGCAAGTTAGCAGACAGATTAGAATCACAGTGCAGGTATTTAATTTTAGCGTGGAGGATAACTCTATGGCCATTAGAATGGCAAATTATTCTCAATCAGGAAACAGCAAGATTAGACAAATTTGTAAATAAATACCTTACATGGTAGTGTGCTAATGCATATCACCCATTTCTTTATTTTTTATTTTTATTTTTTATTAGTTATTTATTTATTCTTTTTGTTTCCAGCTCACATTTAGGACATAACTATATTCTTACACTAGTGTACTTTGTTTCCGGTTTTGTTGTGATTCTGAAAGTTAACCTCTCAAATCATTACCTTCGAACATGAGGGAAACTGGAGCAAGGCCCTTGAATATTATGATTTGCAAGTGCGTTCAGCTGCTTTGGTACCAATGGATTTTGGTTCCAGGAGTTTGTCACTGGAACAGACTCAACCTGATAATTTATCCAATTCCACACTGGATGATCCAATGAGGCAGAGGAAACCATATAAAGGTCTGATCAGATCTTTGCAGCAAACTGGTTGTATGCATGTCCTGGACTTTTATTGTCAAGGATTGACATCTAGAAAAGGACAGTTTCATCATGATCTGGAGTTTACCGAATTGCAGGTTTCTGATCTGAACCTTTTCTTTCGTGTGTTTTTGTGCATGTGTGTGTGTGGAAGCAGTCTTAATACTTAAAATGCGTGATGAACAATGTATTTCACTTCCTGAATCCTGATTAGGAATTTTTCTTGCTATTTGCAGTATGAGGCTGCTTGGCGTGCAGCAAACTGGGATTTCTCGTTACTCTATGCTGGAGATAATTCTATTTCATCAACTCTGCACATCAAAGCCAATCATTTTAATGAAAATTTGCATAGGTGATATTCATGACATGCAAGAAAAATTGGGAAAAAAAACATTTATTTGTTGTTTAAGTTCTAAACCAAATTTTGGTTCTGCTTGTTGAATAATCAGTTGTTTGAGGGCACTAAAAGAGGGGAATTTCAGTGAATTTCATGAAAAGCTGAAAGATTCAAAGCAGGTAATGTGAGGCTCCCTTTAGTCTTTGCTACGAGCTTGACTTGTGATAATATTAATTATGTCATGTTTCATGTATGTTAGGAGCTTGTGTGGTCTGTTTCTCGTGCAAGTGAAGAAAGTACTGAACATATATATTCAGCAATAATTAAACTACAGGTATGCTTCATCTTTCTAAGCATATATCGGGTTCTCTGTTTGGATAGTTAGCCTTCTTTTTAGCAAGTCCCCATAGTTGCAAAACATGTAGAGAATAGAAGCTATGGGAAGAGTTTTCTTTTGTGTCACCTATTATAGCTTCCTTCGGATATCTCATCTCCTGCCCGATGTTGTCTATTTTTAGTGAGTTAAGTTGTTGATCTATTATATATTGGGTACACATTGAAATGCTATGAAAACCAAAACAGAGAACCTCACTTCCAAAAATATAAAAATAAAAAGTACTTTGTATCCTTTGGCAGATCCTCTATCATCTTGGCAAGGCGTGGGATTTACGTTGGAGATCATTTCCATCTGAGAGTATGAACTTCTATCCACAGATGGAAGAAGTGAATTCAGAACCTCTAATCCCTACCGTGGATCAGGTATTATGATGAGGGAAGGAAGAAATTGAATAGATCCTTTGATTTGATGGGGGATGATGAGTACAAGTAGCTATGATATGTTATTAAATTATCTGTTGAAAAAGAAAATGAAATAAATGTCTCAAGGGATGCACAACTAGCTATTGGTCACTTTTGTTGGTTCAAACCTATCCAATCATAAAAAGAACACTAATTTCTTTTTGCCTGACATAACCTTTATACTTTAATCAGTTATCCTGGCTGAGCGTGGATTGGAGCTCCATTTTGGAGCGAACACAGTTACACATGAGTTTATTAGAGCCTTTTATAGCATTCAGGCGAGTTCTTCTTCAAGTCTTAAATTGTAAGGACTCTATGGTGCAACATCTCCTGCAATCCACGTGTACTCTCCGTAAGGTATTATTAGCATTTTTTTTTTTTTTTTGCCATCTATTACAATGGGTCCAATGGGAAATCTAAAAAACAGCAACCCAAGAGAATCACACAGAGATATAGAACAAAAGAACACCAAAAGTAAAAATAATGTTGTGAGGCAAATTGCCAACGTCCACAGGGAAGCTACAGTCTGCTTTCCACTTTATGTATAATGGGTACACAATCTTACCAAAGCCTGTAGCACTGGACTTGATGAAAAAACTAGAATAAGAAAACAAGGACTCTATCTCTGCAATTGAATACAATCTTTGCTCTCTCTCCACATTTAAACAATAGCAGTATTTCCTTGTTTCCTCTTTCAAATTACCTTCGCTCAAACCTTGAGTGGTATTCCCTCACTCTCCCTTGGGAGTGGTAACCTTGCCAGTGCCACTGTATTCTTCTCCTTAGAGTTGAATTCCCTCTTGCTTGACACTTGTGCTGTCTGCCAATGCAAAGAGCCCTGTATCCCTTTATATAGGGAAAACAATATTCTTACAGTAATTAGGATTAGGAATAATTATTCCTTATTGGAATCAACTTTACTTAGTTTAGCGTTAGGCGTAGAAAATTTTGCTTTTCAAGTCTTGTACGAATCCTATGGAATCAGGAAACCCTCATGAACATGAGCCCTAATAATTATTCCTTATTGGAATCAAGGTTACTTAGTTTAGCGTTAGGCGTAGAAAATTTTGTTTTTCAAGTCTTGTACTAATCCTATGGAATCAGGAAACCCTCATGAACATGAGCCCTAATAATGAAATGAATTAGGTCCCAAATCCATAATGATCTAGGAGTCCGTCATGGGTTGCACTATTCTTCCGCACAGACACTGTTATGAGAAACAAACATTAATATCTGATTTTGATATATTCATTGTAAAAGCTCACAGGACAAGAGGTCTACCTTCATCCTCATACATATACCATCAAAACAAAAACAAAACTACAACTCTTACATGTTACTTTACCAAATCAGCAACTTCCATCCTGTATTATTATCTACTCCACAGTTACTCCCTAATGTCATAACAAATAATAGAAAATGGTATCCTAAATGCTGGAGACATTGAAGTCCTTCTTACTTTCTTTGGGATTCAAACCCATTAATTAACCCATTTCCTTGTTCTTTATTTTACAGGGATCTAGATTTTCTCAAGCAGCTGCAGCCTTGCATGAGTTTAAGTTCCTTTGTGTTGAATCGGGGGAGCAACAGTCATCCCTGTATTGGCTTGGAAGGGTACGGAGTATAATATATTTTACCCCCTGTTTTAATTACTTTTAAAATCCTATGCTAGAGAATCCAAATATTCAGTACTTCTTTTTCAAAAGTTGGAAATAGCAATATAGTAAATTTTCTAATGTTCTATGTTGTCAGCTTGAAGAAGCAAAGCTTTTGCGTAGCCAAGGTCAACATGAGATGGCTATCAGCCTTGCAAAGTATGTGGCAGAATATTCCCTGTCGAATGAAGAGTCTTCAGATGTACATCGCTTGGTTGGGAAGTGGCTGGCAGAGACTAGATCTAGCAAGTTATTGACAAAACCCATGTTTTGATGTGATTTGGATTTTTAAAGATTATATACTAATATATATTTTTTTATACTGTCTGATAATGGAAATTCAGCTCAAGAACTATTTTGGAGAAGTATTTGAAACCTGCTGTTTCACTTGTTGTGGATCAGAAGGCTACAGACAAGAGGTCGAGAGATAGACAAAGCCAAACTCATTTTCATCTTGCACACTATGCAGATGCTCTGTTTAGGAGTTATGAGGAAAGACTTTCCTCCAGTGAGTGGCAAGCAGCCATGCGTCTGAGGAAACACAAGGTACTGGAGAATAATCTCGAACAAGAACTGAAATCATATTTAGTGTTTATAAGGAATATTTTTGTTCATGTTGACTTCACAGACAACAGAGTTGGAAGCACTCATTAGACGGCTAAAATGTTCCACAAAGGTAAATTCCAACCACTTATAGTTTCCTTGGCTTTTGGGCTATAACCTGCCAAGATGCTTTTCCATGGATTTTTTATAATTTTTTCCCCATCTACACTTTCAGGGGGAGAAGACCGATTACTCTATCAAAATTCAAGAGTTGCAAAAGCAGCTAGCAATGGACAAGGAGGAGGCCGAAAAGCTTCAGGTAGTTTTTATACATTGGTTGTGCTTGTGTTGGGAATTTGGTAATTGTGCCCTTACCACTTTGTGGTGGGGGCACAATGTTGAACACAGTCAAATATAGGTGGTAGTTTGGATCTAACTTATTAGTTTCATTTATGAAGCCTTCAAATGAGTTAGTAAGTAACAAACTTTTTCTATTGGACCCTAGAGTTCAAAATTTCATTTTATCTTCTGGAATAGAATTAAACCTTTGTTTTGATCTAATTCTAACCACTACATTTATCTTCTTAAACTTTTCAGGATGACAGGGACAATTTTCTTAGCCTAGCATTGGATGGATATAAACATTGTTTGGTTGTTGGTGACAAGTATGATGTAAGAGTGGTATGCTACTCAATGTCAACATCTATGTTCAATAAAGCAGGACATACATAATCTGTAATCATGAAGGGTGAAGTTTTTTAATGCCTCTGATTATGTTGCATGATGTTTGAAAACCTTTGTTTTCTTAATTCACATTTTAAGAATGAGCTGACTTTTTTTCTTCGATATTTTTACCTGATAGGTCAAGTTTATTGGTGGAACTAACCTATGTGCTTTCAGGTTTTTCGACTAGTTTCACTGTGGTTCTCTCTCTCCTCTAGAAAAAGTGTCGTAGATAGCATGCTTACCACAATCACCGAGGTACACAGAAATCGAGTATAATATTGTTAATCAATATTTGCATTTTTTGGAGTTGAATTTCATCCTCTTAAATGCCAAATATGTATATTAGAGTCTGCAGATGAATTTTTTTCTTTTTTTTGGTTAAGTCTCATATATCCGGCATCAATTTAACGATCACAACCATTTGTTCTCTAGTTTTCTCCGCAAGCACCAAGTCCAGTGAAAAAAGGGGCTAAATGGGAAACTGTTTAGCCATGTGATTACTATCACTCCAGTTCCGGTCTTATCTGATAGAATGTATTTGGTTGCATATTTTAGATGGCCAAATAGTTGTCGATTTTGCTTGCATAGGAACCTAAAGAATAAATGGCTTGAATTTCTGATCATTGAATTAAATGCGTTGGTGGCCGAAATTTGCTCGTACATGTGTGCACGAGCGCGTTGGTGGCCAAAATTTGCGCATGTTGTGTGTGTGTGTGTGTTGCTCGTGTCACCAATAAGAATTGGTCCTTTCAGTTTTAACATTTAATCTAATGTTTACAGGTTCAGTCTTACAAATTCATCCCTTTGGTGTATCAAATTGCTTCGAGAATGGGTAGCTTAAAGGATAGCCAGGGTTTTCATAATTTCCAGGTTCAAATTGAGGTCATACTTTAGCTTCTAAATAAATTGGAATTTATGTTGATCATCATTTTTGGATGTGCAGTTTGCTTTGGTTTCTCTTGTGAAGAAAATGGCTATCGACCACCCGTACCATACTATATTTCAGGTATTCAAGTTGTATTCTATTGGCTTTTAAAAAATTTGAAATCACATCCGCACGTGTGGCGAATTTTTCAAGCCATACACGTGGACAACTTTGGGTGACGTGGAGCCCGTGTGGCCGTGAGGCATGCACACGTGGGTAACCCGCTCTGATACCATGATAAAGTAATCTGGGGTTCACATCCAAAACCAATTGGCAATGGATGGAGTGGCCCAAATCCTTATAAACCCATAGGCAAAGTCCCATTTTTCCCATGTGGGATGTTTTGTTAATTACTGAACTGCGAACTAGGGTTTCATAAGACTGCTACTGGCCATTATCATGTTTCTATTAAAATGAAACACAAATACCTTACTTCTCCTTGCCATCACCATGTTTCGTTTAAATTTTACTCTTTTTTTTTTTTTTTTTTTTGGATATATGGGGACCAAAAGGCCCAACAAAAGCAAAGAAAAAAATTACATCTCAGAATTTATAATCCTAATTCTAGGACTTTCACACAAGTCATCAAGCAAGCTAGAAATAACTTGTGGAGGGGGTTGCTCCATGAATTGAGCTCCAATCTCTGCATCCAAACCAACTTTGGAGAGAATGTCGGCAACCTGATTTACTTCACGATAGACATGCTTAAGATCATAGATGTGCAATTGTCTTTGGAGAGCTTGGCAACAATCAATAATAGTCTTTAAGGGGTGCAAATCATCCACACCTTGCTGAACTAGGGAAACTAACACATCAGAATCACTTTCCACTAGAAGATGATGGCAATGATGAGAGAGAGCCATTTGTAGTCCTAAAAGTAATCCCCAAGCTTCCGCTTGAAGGACAGAACCACAACCAAGGTTAGCATAAAACCCAGAAATCCAAGCACCAGTGAAATCTCTCAAGACACCACCAGCACCAATTTTCCCATTAAGATTTCTAGCACCATCAACATTTAATTTAAAGTAATGCTCAGGGGGTTTCTTCCAAGACAAACTAACAGAAGATTTACTGGACTGTTGAGGCTTGAAAGAGTTAGCAGATTTCCATTCCCTAGCAGAGTCTATAACAACTTTCCCAGGATTAAAAGGATAGTGAAACCCCTCATCAAACACCATTTTATTCCTCCACTTCCATATGTGCCAACATGTATACACAAATATTGAACACCATTGAAGATTACCATAACAGATTTTCCTACATTGAGAATTAGCAAAGAACCACCCATACCAATCAAGCTGCATAGTCCTAGAAATAGAATCCAAGCATATAATACTGTTCCAAATCATCTGGGCAACAGGGCAATCTCTAAGCAAATGTAAAATTGTCTCAGGTTGGTCATGGCAAACAGGACAATAACAATTAGTAGCAATTCTTCTTTTAACTCTTTCAACATTGGTGAGGAGTTTACCATGGCAGACCAGCCAAAAGAAATATTTCAGTTTAGGAGGTATTGGTAACTTCCAGAGAAAAAACCAGGGAAAATCCATGATATTTTCTGCAATTGGTCCTTAAATTTTACTCTTTGCCAATGTGGTTTTCTGCAATTGTTTTATGTTATAATATTTTAGGATAAACAATCAATTGGCAAAATGGCCAAAACATGAACCCAATACTATAATGGGCCTTGTATATTTTTATTTTTATTTCTTTTTAAAACTATTTTTTTGCAAAGAGCTATTGAGTAATGACATTGTTGTGGTGTCTTTGCCTGATCAATTTTCATAAATTACTACCTCAAAGCCAAATATCTCTTTTTTTTCAACTTCTTTCAAGCCAGATACATTAATTTTCCATGAAGTCCACACCCTCACAAACACAAAGACAAACACAAGCCCAAACAAACCCAAATCATCGTTTTGCCGAAAATGGTCTTTTGATTGACAAAGTAAAAAAAGTGAATGGTCATTTGGGTGAACAGACCACCAGAAATTGCCTTTTTGATAATTTGTTAGAATCTTTTTAATATATTACCATCCCATCTGTTCTTGCACCAGCTTCTAGCACTTGCAAATGGTGACCGTATCAAGGACAAGCAGAGAAGTAAGAATTCATTTGTGGTAGACATGGATAAAAAGCTTGCAGCAGAGAATCTTTTACGAGAGTTAACCTCGTATCATGGATCTATAATAAATCAAGTATTTTCCATCTTTTTCCAGATTAAGCTGTTTTTGTTGATTTTTTGTTTTGTTTTATCTATATGCACAAAATGGATAAATATAATTTGTGCATATGACATATTGTACTAGATGAAACAAATGGTGGAGATCTATATCAAACTTGCAGAACTAGAAACAAAAAGAGAGGTTAGTCAATGGCATCAAGTTAAGTTTTTCTTTTATTATATTTCATTATTGTTCTTAATCATGATGATCTTAGTCCCAATAACTTTGTTTTATTCTGTGATGAACATCTGTAGCACAATTTTGTCACCATCTAACTAGATTGTGTCAACAGGATACCAATAGAAAGCTATTGCTACCAAGAGAGTTGCGTAATCTTAAACAGCTGGAACTTGTAAGTAAAGCACTAGCAAACTTGATTTAATATTATGCTGACTATGCTTACTCAATTTAGTAATTGATACTTTAACTTGCATAGGCTGATTAGGTGATTTAACATTTTACTTGGTTTTTGGACCAAGTTGGCTCATCAAGCTTGTAAAATTTCTTTCTTATTATAATTTACTAAATGATTAAAATTTTTCACTTATGATGAAACTTCAGGTGCCAGTTGTGACAGCTACCTTTCCCATTGACCAAAGTTGTCAATATGATGAAGGCTCTTTCCCATACTTCAAGGGATTAGCAGAATCAGTTACGTATGTCTTTGCAATTTTAGACAATTCCATGACAATTTATGTTTTTGTGTTATTTATTTATGTGTTTTTTTACTCCTGATATATATTGGTGTATATGCAGGGTTATGAATGGTATAAATGCTCCCAAGGTGGTCGAATGCTTAGGTTCGGATGGTTGCAGATACAGACAGCTGGCAAAATCTGGAAACGATGATCTAAGACAAGATGCTGTAAGAATTTCAACTCCTTTTTTAACCTCAGGGTGGGTGTGTGTGTGCGCATTAGGTGCGTATGCCTGCCTGCATTGATTTCCTGTATTGTATAGAAGCCTTGGCTTCGAAGAGATTAATATGTAAAGTTTTCTCAAGAGGACATGGTGATTTCGGTATAAATTCCTGACATTCCCAAATGTCAACTCCTACTTTCAAACTGCGAATTAAAATACATATTTTGGACATTTGCATCGAAAACAGATACAGAGAAATATATTACCCTCCTTGGTCAACTCTACTTTCATGCAATCTATTATAATTCTTAGTTTTATTCTTTGACAAATTTTACAATACGTTAACGTCTGACATCCATACAATTACCACTTTTAAGACTCAATTACTCAGATGAAATCTACTTTACTCTAATGAGGAACTTTATTTACCTTAGCGAGGACTTTCCTTTAGTTACCTCATGAGTTGTCCAATTGGTAACATGAGTCCTCAAAATGGTAAATATTACATAAAATAGGATGTGTTTTAGAAATGTTAACATACCATAGCCTTACTCTTATTCTTTACAAGTTATGCTGCTAGTTACTGGTTACATGGACCTTTATTAATACTCTACAATTTTATTACTTTAACTTGGCTCACTTTGGGCATATCTTTTCTTCCTTGGAGTTTCATAAACACATGCTTGTATATTTTCCTCACATATGTAAAATTCTTTTTATCCTACAGGTAATGGAACAATTTTTTGCCTTGGTCAACACCTTTTTACGAAATCACCGGGATACATGGAAAAGAAGATTAGGAGTACGCACGTACAAGGTATATCTTCAGGATCACATCATTGTTGGCAGAATTTGGATTTTAGTCTGTGAAAAGAAGAGTTGGACATAATTATCTCTTGGGTTATGATTCTAGTGCTGTGTGGAATTCTTTTTCTTGATTATTTCCTTGTAACATTTTGAAACCTTTTCCGACTTCAAATTACCATTGAGAGATATTCCATGCATTTTATCTGGTCTGTATCAGTTCTGCTTAAGTTTTCATGCTATTAAGACTATTAGGGCACCTTCGACTCTGCTGCAAACAGGATATTGTAATAAATGATATCTTCTGGGTTTAAAATTGAATAATTGATTTGAACTGGATGTACATTGTTGGAAGATTATTTTCCTGATACTTAGTGTTTTGTTCTTTTACGATGATTGTAATTCAACAATGCTGTTCATGAGATAGGTAGTTCCATTTACTCCAAGTGCCGGGGTCCTTGAATGGGTTAATGGCACTCTTCCTCTTGGTGAATACCTTATAGGAAGGTAAAGTCACCAACTTTGAATCACCTGTGATTTCTAATGACTAAATAATATGATTGTTGTCAGATCGGGAAAAAAAATAAATAATATCATTGTCTCATTTTTTTTTGTTCTTTTGAAAATTTCAGCATGAGAAATGGAGGTGCACATGGTCGCTATGGAATAGGGGACTGGTCATTTCCCAAATGCCGAGAACACATGGCAAATGTAAGTTCCGTTGCTTAAGACAATTTGAACTCCTTATTGTAAGATATACTAGGATGGGGTGCCCTAAGATAGTTTATTATTATTATTAATTTTTTTTTTTTTTTGGTGGCAAAGTTACTATGTTTCTGTTACCGGGCTTTATTCTTTGTATTTTGGACATGCACTGGCCTGTTCTCATGATTTACTGGACTAGCTACTTCAAACCATTAGATTTCACTCGCGGTCGCAATGGGAACACCTTATTGTAAGAAACTAGGATGGGTGCCCTTAGATAGTGTTTCTATTGTATATAGTTTTTTGAATTGCCCTGATACTATAATTTTTCTTTACTATGTTTCTGTTAATGGGCTTTATATTCTCTGTATTTGGACATGCACTGACAACTGACTAGTCTCATGTGGCTGCTGTTCTCATGATTTAGTACTCTAAGTCATTAGATTTTACTTACGGTCACTAATGTTTAATTATAGCTCCAACATTATATACTTAATAGCTGTCTTGGAGATGGAATTTATAGCAAAGATAATGGATGGTCCTCCCATATGCTTTTGGAATTGTCCAAAAGCATGTGTTTTCTCTTACACAAACTCATATAAAGTGCCCTGATCTTTGATAGGGAAAGGACAAGCGCAAGGCATTCCAGGAAGTTTGTGGCAAGTTCAGGTATTTCTTTGGGTGGAAAACACCTATAATAACTTGATTTGTCTCCTAATTTGACCTACACACCTTATGCAGACCTGTTATGCATCACTTTTTCTTGGAGAGATTCTTACAACCAGCTGACTGGTTTGAAAAGAGGCTTGCATACACCCGAAGTGTTGCTGCAAGTTCAATGGTGTGTTGTATATACTCAAAGCTGTCACATTAGACATGGTCTGTTAACTATATATAAAAACCCAATAGTTACAACTTCAAAACTTACATTTTCTTGTTCCAAGAATATATTGGATTGAATATTGAGTTCGGTACTTGACACTGTCCAACATACTACATGAAGCTCCTCTAGTAATTAATTTAATTGTAGTTGTAGAACTTAACATTCATATAATGTACAAGTCCCCTCCTCTGTCAGAGGTGTTAAATAATTTTCCAATCCTTTCACTAAGAAATGATCTCTCAGAATGAGTTCTTATTTTCAAATTATCAACTTATTATAATAGTGGCAAATTTCCTCTATATGCAGGTTGGTTATATTGTCGGCCTTGGGGATCGACATGCTATGAATATCTTAATTGATCAAACTACTGCAGAAGTTGTTCATATAGATCTTGGAGTTGCCTTCGAACAAGGGTTGATGCTTAAGACACCAGAGCGGGTTTGTATTGTTCAGTTTGTAACTTGTATCCCGTGATAATCTTCTTTGCTTAGGTTAGTGACTTTTGGTAACTTTGTGTTCTGATGTTAACAAACTTTTATAGGTTCCATTCCGACTTACAAGGGACATCATTGATGGTATGGGTGTCACTGGAATAGAAGGGGTTTTCAGGCGATGCTGTGAGGAAACTCTTTCTGTTATGAGGACAAATAAAGAAGCACTACTGACCATCGTTGAAGTATGTTACTTGACTCCGTTTCTTAAATTTAAATATAAATCTTGCAGCTTCTCTCTCCTCTTGATATTGGATGGGACTTCTATGCAGGTTTTTATCCATGATCCCCTTTATAAATGGGCTCTATCACCTCTGAAAGCTTTGCAGCGTCAAAAGGTATTCTAAACGTAATTGTCGTTTTTTTTTTTGTTGGTTGTTATGCATATGCAATCTGATGGGATCAAGTGGAGAATATAATTAATTGACAGCTCAATTCAACTGTATGAACAAAACGGTATTGTCATGTTGGAACATTATTAGCAACTTAAACTTCAAACGACACATAACAAAAGGAAGGTTTTTGTAATTATCTGTTTTTGGTCGTGATGTATTTTCTGATTGGTGTACCTTTCACCTAAGCGATCATTACACATAAGCATAGGTGAACAATGTCCAGCTCAGAATTCTAAATGTTTTATCAATATGCGATGGTGTTCTGCAAAGCTGTCAGGATCATGTTGGCCATTTTGAAAAAAGAAATTACATAGATTATGCCACCATCAAAATTTTTTATCCAGGCATCAGTGTCCGTTGATATTTCACATGTAGCAGCTGTTAAATCTCCTGCAGCATGCACTTTTTTTTTTTTTCCTCTCCTTACATTGCATTATTTTCTTTTCCATGATAAGGAAACGGATTACGAATCGGAGACAAGCTTAGGTGACTCAGAAGATGAATATGAAGGTAACAAGGATGCTGCACGTGCATTGATGCGTGTCAAACAAAAATTAGATGGGTATGAAGAAGGAGAAATGCGAAGCATCCATGGGCAGGTAATTCTTAAGTGCCACAGCTACATCTATCCTATAGATCTAGAATTTATTGTATTTCTTGTAGCTATATGATGAATAAGCTTGAAGGTATTTTTTGAGTCAATAAGTATCACCAGCGTGTAACATGTTGATAATGCCAGTGTTAACCATTACCATATATCTTTATACCTAAATATTACTTGGAAATTGATTCCACCACACGCAACACTCTGGGGGTGAGGACTAGGTTTTGACATCATTTCCTGAAGCATCCTTGGCAAGATGTTTTCATAATCCTAAAATATCTCAATCAGTGCCTGAAATGCACGCTAGGTGTGCCCAATAAGTTACGACATACATAAATATTGTGGAATTAATCACCTAGGTTAGAAAACGATGTGCTAGTTCAAGCAACCAGGTTCAACAACTCTGATATCTGATGTAAGATAAATCTGACTTTTGTAGGTGCAACAACTTATACAAGATGCTATTGACCCTGAGCGCCTTTGTCAACTATTTCCAGGATGGGGAGCTTGGTTGTGATGAACCCTTCATCTTATTCCCCCCAAGAGCATCTAATCATATACAGGTGGCTTCTAAATTTGTCAAATTTTGTGAGTTTATGCATTCCTCGAATGTTGCCCCAACCAGTCAATGTATAATGTCAAATTTTGTGAGTTTATGCATTCCTTGAATGTTGCCCCAACCAGTCAATGTATAATGTGTCGGTTCTTGTAGTGTATGATTAAGCTGTACATAAAAAGGGTAGTCCATGTATAGATGATGAAAAACTGGGAAATCTGCTATTTAATTGTAATACTCTGTTGAGAAAGCGAGTGAAAAGTAGCAAATATGTGTAGCGCGGGTTTTTAATACAAAAAGGGGAAATCACCTAAAAAAGAAGAGCATTTTCTCCCCAAGCACATCTATACAAAATGCAATATGGTGGCAGATTGCCTTGCGAAGAATAGCTTTGATCATGCTTTTTACTCTTATGTAGTCATTGAATTTGATATTCCTCATGTTCATGCTGCTAATGCTTTATTTTTTTGAAGATTTTGATGAGCTATTAGAGTAAGACCTTTTAATGGTCCTGCTAGCTAATTTAGTTTTGTTCTTCTTTCGGGGCCTCTTTAGCCCCCTCTATAACCAAAAAAAAAAAAAAAAAATCCGTTTGCAGCAGAAAGAGGCCACAGAATATCTTCGACCAGAAATTTAATCTTACGAGGAGTTTGAACAGCACGAGAATTGGATAGTATAAGAATTTTTGTATTCCCTTCCAACCTGGATATGAGAATAGGCTTAGAACAGCTTGACGAAATTCCGTACTAAAAATCCAGATATTATAAACTGTTAGCGGCCACAGAAAATTGTCAATCCACTTGGCAAACCCACTCTTTCAAAGCCACTCTGAAAATCGTCAATCATGAACACTTAGGTAAATGCTACAACTTCTCTATCATAGCCACACAGATGATTCTAATGGATTGATCGATTTTAGTAGTGGAAAGTGGGGTAACTCTACCCTAGATGATAAAGACAAGGCTGATGCAATTAAGAGCATCTCTAATGGGTTTGTTATTTGACTTTGGTTAAATTTGAATTTGACATATGACATGGCAAATTTGATGTAGCAACATTTGACTATTTTTAGCTCCAATGGAGATGTCAAATTTGAATATTACTTTAATATATAAAATTCTATTTATGTTTTTTTTTTTTTTTTTTTTTCTTGTAATCAAAGATCATACAATGAATGGTTCCATTTAAAGAGATGCAATTGAGATTATGAGAATTTGAGAGAGGGGAATACATAGCCTGAAACAGAAACAGAAACTGCTTGAAAACTAGCAGTCAAGATAGCAGGAAACAGAATCAGCTTGAATTTGATAGCAGTCAAATACATCACTGGAAACCAACAAACTGAAATGGATTGAAAACAGAAACAGAAACTGCATAGTTCTAGCAGTCAAATAGCAGGAAACATAGTCATTCTTAAAGGGTTTGCAATCAGTCAAATACATGATCACTGGACAAAACCTCAAACTGATATAAACTAAAATGGAAACCAACAAACCAACAACCTCACACTTCATATATCACCTTGAAGAATTTTCATCTCAGCCTCAAGTTTCCTAACTCGCAGTTTCTCCTTCCTTGTCAACTTCAACAAGCTTTAGTACCAGCTGAGAGACCCACAAAAACTACATAACACGGCTTCATCCTTAGCTCCTGGAAAATCCAAAACAAGAGGGATTATGAAGAAGATATCTGACAGATTAAACTTAGACCAAATTAAGACCACTGCCTAATTTATCCCAGATAAAAAAACAAGCATACCAAAGGTGTCATAATGTGGAACATATGTAATGGCATGGCTGTTACAGGCCTGTAAAAACAAAAACAAAAAACACAAGCATAAGGCTATAAAGTTGCAATCTTTCTAATAAGATTTAGTCCCCAAAATCATATTCAGTTGTTCAATACTTCAAACAATCACAAAAACTGGCTCTCAACAGTCAACATAGCATTTCTTCATTCTAGTGTCTTGCAATATATGCAGATATATCAGTTCTGCAATATATGCAATATATTCTAGTGTCTTCACTACCATTATTATACATGAATGGGCTCACTACCATTATTATACATGAATGGGCTAGTCTTCCTAATCAAACATATATCATTTCTGCAAATGCATTATTCATACTATCAACTAATCAACTATGGTCTAAAGTTTTTACCTCCCTTGAGAACACCATAAATGTATATACGAACACCAAATGGGGATCATAGTCATTCTATTCCTTGCCTGTCCATGAGGAGGTCACAAGCCCGTTTCTATCTAACCGAACTCCAGCGGCAGTGTCCAATTCTAACAAAGCAAGATCACAGAAAAACTATCAAAATAAAAATTACTAGAAATTGCAATACAATGCATAGTATCAAAATCAAAGATTTACCTGCAATAGCTCCTTCACCTCTCATTGATGTACACCCTCAATTCTCAAGACCAGGAATTGAGCCCCATCGTCTTCTTCTTCCCATCTCTTGTAGAGCAGTAATCTGCAGATTCATCAATTCTTCGTCTGATGATGAATTGGCAAGATCCCAAAATTCCTCATTTGCAGCATCTGAAGATGAATCTGAAACATTTTGATCCATGTGCCTAATATTCAAGAAGAAAAAAGAAACTTGAAGAGAGGAAGCTCGAAGTTTTGGGTGAGAGGAGAGGAAGCTTGAAGTTTTGGGTGAGAGCAGAGGAATAAAGACGTGAAAGAGAAAGAGATCGAGAGAGAGCGAGAGCGAGAGAAAGAAACAATAAAAAAATAAAAGACCGAAAGGGAAGAATCTGTCAAATTTGACAGAGGATGCTCTTATGTCAAATACACGTGTAATAGACAGATGGGTTGGAACATAATTTGGTTGGTCAAAAATAAACGTTAGCTGTCCATCTGGCAAAAGACCCATCTGTTGGAGATGGTTTAACAAGTGCATATTGGTGCAGAACCTATTCTCCTCAAATAGGATATGGTTGTTTCTTTGAAGTTTTAGAAGCCATTTCACTAAAAAACAAACCAAATCAACGGAATTGGAAGCAAGAAGTTTGGAAAAAGATTGTTCATAAACTCAAACTTGAAGCAAAGTGATCAAATTGTTTCAAATGAATGGAAAGCATCTAGGGCTTTCAAAAATCACAAGAACGACGCATTTGAAGTTTTAGAAGCCATTTCACTAAAAAACAAACCAAATCAACGGAATTGGAAGCAAGAAGTTTGGAAAAAGACTGTTCATAAACTCAAACTTGAGGCAAAGTGATCAAATTGTTTGAAATGAATGGAAAGCATCTAGGGCTTTGAAAAAGCACAAGAACAACGCATTTGAAGTTTTAGAAGCCATTTCACTAAAAAACAAACCAAATCAACGGAATTGGAAGCAAGAAGTTTGGAAAAACACTGTTCATAAACTCAAACTTGAGGCAAAGTGATCAAATTGTTTGGTTGTTCTTGTGCTTTTTCAAAGCCCTAGATGCTTTCCATTCATTTCAAACAATTTGATCACTTTGCCTCAAGTTTGAGTTTATGAACAGTGTTTTTCCAAACTTCTTGCTTCTAATTCCGTTGATTTGGTTTGTTTTTTTGTGAAATGGCTTCTAAAACTTCAAATGCGTTGTTCTTGTTCTTTTCAAAGCCCAAGATGCTTTCCATCCATTTCAAACAATTTGATCACTTTGCTTCAAGTTTAAGTTTATGGAGAATGTTTTTCCAAACTTCTTGCTTGTAATTCCGTTGATTTGGTTTGTTTTTTAGTGAAATGGCTTCTAAAACTTCAAATGCGTTGTTCTTGTGCTTTTTCAAAGCCCTAGATGCTTTCAATTCATTTAAAACAATTTGATCACTTTGCCTCAAGTTTGAGTTTATGAACAGTGTTTTTCCAAACTTCTTGCTTCTAATTCCGTTGATTTGGTTTTTTTTTTAGTGAAATTGCTTCTAAATCTTCAAATGCGTTGTTCTTGTTGTTTTCAAAGCCCAAGATGCTTTCCATTCATTTAAAACAATTTGATCACTTTGCCTCAAGTTTGAGTTTATGAACAGTGTTTTTCCAAACTTCTTGCTTCCAATTCCGTTGATTTGGTTTTTGTTTTTTAGTGAAATTGCTTCAAAATCTTCAAAGGCGTTGTTCTAGTGCTTTTCAAAGCCCTAGATGCTTTCCATTCATTTCAAACAATTTGATCACTTTGTTTTGATTTTCCAATCTTCTGGCTTCTAATTCTCTTGATTTGGTTTGTCTTTTAGTGAATTGGCTTCTAAAATATCTAAATGCGTTGTTCTAGTTCATTTCAAACAATTTGATCACTTTGCTTCATGTTTGAGTTTATGAACAGGGATTTTCCAAACTTCTGGGTTCTAAATCCGTTGATTTGGTTTGGTTTTTTAGTGAAATGGCTACTAAAACTTCAAATGCGTCGTTCTTGTGATTTTTGAAAGCCCTAGATGCTTTCCATTCATTTGAAACAATTTGATCACTTTGCTTCAAGTTTGAGTTTATGAACAATCTTTTTCCAAACTTCTTGCTTCCAATTCCGTTGATTTGGTTTGTTTTTTAGTGAAATGGCTTCTAAAACTTCAAATGCGTTGTTCTTGTGCTTTTTCAAAGCCCTAGATGCTTTCCATTCATTTCAAACAATTTGATCACTTTGCCTCAAGTTTGAGTTTATGAACAGTGTTTTTCCAAACTTCTTGCTTCTAATTCCGTTGAATTGGTTTGTTTTTTAGTGAAATGGCTTCTAAAACTTCAAATGCGTTGTTCTTGTTCTTTTCAAAGCCCAAGATGCTTTCCATTCATTTCAAACAATTTGATCACTTTGCTTCAAGTTTGAGTTTATGGAGAATGTTTTTCCAAACTTCTTGCTTGTAATTCCGTTGATTTGGTTTGTTTTTTAGTGAAATGGCTTCTAAAACTTCAAATTTCTTGTGCTTTTTCAAAGCCCTAGATGCTTTCAATTCATTTCAAACAATTTGATCCCTTTGCCTCAAGTTTGAGTTTATGAACAGTGTTTTTCCAAACTTCTTGCTTCTAATTCCGTTGATTTGGTTTTTTTTTTAGTGAAATTGCTTCTAAATCTTCAAATGCGTTGTTCTTGTTGTTTTCAAAGCCCAAGATGCTTTCCATTCATTTAAAACAATTTGATCACTTTGCCTCAAGTTTGAGTTTATGAACAGTGTTTTTCCAAACTTCTTGCTACAAATTCCGTTGATTTGGTTTTTGTTTTTTAGTGAAATTGCTTCAAAATCTTCAAATGCGTTGTTCTAGTGCTTTTCAAAGCCCTAGATGCTTTCCATTCATTTCAAACAATTTGATCACTTTGTTTTGATTTTCCAATCTTCTGGCTTCTAATTCTCTAGATTTGGTTTGTCTTTTATTGAATTGGCTTCTAAAATCTTTTATTGCGTTGTTCTAGTTCATTTCAAACAATTTGATCACTTTGCTTCATGTTTGAGTTTATGAACAGGGATTTTCCAAACTTCTGGGTTCTAAATCCGTTGATTTGGTTTGGTTTTTTAGTGAAATGGCTACTAAAACTTCAAATGCGTCGTTCTTGTGATTTTTGAAAGCCCTAGATGCTTTCCATTCATTTGAAACAATTTGATCACTTTGCTTCAAGTTTGAGTTTATGAACAATCTTTTTCCAAACTTCTTGCTTCCAATTCCGTTGATTTGGTTTGTTTTTTAGTGAAATGGCTTCTAAAACTTCAAATGCGTTGTTCTTGTGCTTTTTCAAAGCCCTAGATGCTTTCCATTCATTGCAAACAATTTGATCCCTTTGCCTCAAGTTTGAGTTTATGAACAGTGTTTTTCCAAACTTCTTGCTTCTAATTCCGTTGATTTGGTTTGTTTTTTAGTGAAATGGCTGATGCGCTCAGAGCAAGCGCATAATTTAACCCTGAAATGTCATTAGTAGTATAAGTAAGTAGGGATCGTTCTATTCCGGGGATTGAGGGTACACCTGTCATTGTCAAACAATTAAACAATTAAAATCAAAACAAAGTATAATATTCACACATATGCACATTATTTACGAATTAAAAGGGGGTTTTTGATTTTGGTTTTTCTGAAAATAAAACTAAGTTAATAAAACAATTAAACTGCAAAAACATAAAATTATAAATGGAATGCGAGAACAAAGATCAAAATCGAAACATATGATTAAAATTAATTCAAGTTCATCATTGTTCATCATAGTCATGCAAGAGGAATTGATCATGTGAAATGTTCAAAGCAAACAATTTTCCCATATTTTACTTTCAACGCTAATTAATCTAAGTGAAAGCACATAGACTAATCCTATCAAACATGCATTCAAGCCCTAGAAAGCTAGTCAATCATACATGTCTAACGCATTAAGCATCTAGAAAGGCTATCAATTCAAATGTGCAACTTAGTATGAAAAAGTCCACCTAATTGCAATCTTCTTTGATTAAATTCGGTTTTTGTGCAAAACCTTTACTACTTATTGATTCAAGAACACAAAACCAAAAAGTTGATTCATGTTCTTAAATTCGTAGCACCAATTATATAAAAACCCTAGGTGTTTGCAACCACATAAGATTAAAATACAAAAGTTATCTATCATGCAAATTTAATCAAACACTCACACATAAGCAACCATAAATCGCAAAACATGAATCTGAAAATTAACAATTAATCATAGAATTTCAGAATTCGAAACTTGTTCAAACACATGTGTCAACTAGGGCATAACCAACGAAAATTACAAAGCAAAGGTTACAAGGAGAATCGGATTACACCAAGAGATGGAGATGGGATGAATGGTCTCTTGAATTTCGAAAGCAATCTTCAAGGATGGTGATGGATGATGTGCACGGCTTGTCCTCTTCTTCCTTGGCCTTGCTTGAACTTCGTGGTTGCCCTAGAGGATGGAGAAGAACACGGCTAAGCTAGAGAGAGTTTTCTGATTTTTTCTAAAGTTGTAAAACGCAAAAGTGGGAACTCCTTGACGTTGAGAGAAGAGAGGAATATATAGGGGACGGCCCCTAGGTCTCCATGCCGTCCAAAACCCTAGAAAAGCTCACGGCAATTGCTTGCACTTCCACATAATTTCCTCCAATGACTTCTTGCCACATAAGCCCTATGAGGTGTCTCAACCAATCACATAATTTCCTAGAATATTTCCCTTGATTTTCTTGCCGAAATTCTTGAGATAATTTCTGATTTTCTGTCTTTAAATTCGGCCAAAACTCTTTAGGGAATGTAGGAATGTATCTAGTCTTCATTTGAGCTTTTCTTGGTCTCCACCTTTTTCTCTTTCCTTAAAACTCTCTAGGGAATATCTTTGCCGTCCAAAACCCTAGGAATTTCACGTTCTCCCTTGTTTATCTCTTCCTTTTTCACGGCAAAGCATCTAGGGTTTATCTCCAAGTATTTTCTTTCCATACAAATAGCCCTAGATAATCTCCCTAGAAAATCTCTTTTTAATTTCTGATTTTTGGACGCCTCTTCCTTGTTTCTCTCTTGCAAATTCACGGCAAAACATCTTTAGGGCTAGGGTTTGCGTCACAAACCCTAGTTCCATGGGCTTTGGTGGGCTTTTATCCAATTAGCCAAAAATCCAACAAGTCTTGAGAGTTTTTGGGCCTCCATGCGTCACTTCTATGCCATGTCATCTTCCAACATCACAACACTTTATTTTCTTCATTTCTTTTCATAGTTGCGTTGGAAACTTCATTGGTAAGCTCTCCTCCATTTCGCAGGGTTTCCTGGTTGCACTAGGAAAGCTTGTTTCTTCATTTCTGCTCAAATGTGTGGACCGTTTTCTCTCATATTTGTTTGTCTTGATGTTCGCAGGCTCCTCTTTCCATTTGTGAGTTCATTTCCACTTTCTAGCTCGGAGGTCCTGAAAATAGAAACTAGTATGAGAAATAGAAACTTTCCTAATTTGAAAAATAGCAACTTACCAAAAATGAAAAATAGAAAGTTACTAAAAATGAAAAATAGAAACTTGCCAGAAATGAGAAATGAAAACTATAAGAATAGAAACTTTCTAAAAATGGAAAATAGAAACTAAGAAAAATGGAAACTTTCTACAAATAGGAACTTTCCCAATCAAAGAATGGAAACTTTCCTAAACAGAGTTTTACTAAGGAAATGGCGCAAGAAATGTAAGGAAATGCAGTTAAAACGTCGCATTAAAATGCTCCTATCAAATTCCCCCACACTTAGCTTTTGCTAGTCCCTTAGCAAAATCAAACAAAGACACACACTAAGACTCAACGAAAATTAAAGACTCAAACAAACAAAGACTCTATTGCCCTTCAACTATTTGTCTCAGCAATCTCTTACTTTCACAACACCAAGATTAGCACTTCACCAAGAATCAATGTTTAGGCATTCGAGAGTTAATTAAAACATATAATTCACATATACACAAGTAGGACTTGGTTGGAACAATGGTGATGGTTTCTGTTAAGCATGCTTCAAACAAGTTTGATTCAGTTCCTCACAAGGTATATTCACTCTTTCTTCTCTCAGATCATGGCAATGCTTAAAAGCTTATACACTCAAGTATATGTGAAAGATAGCAAGTATATCACATAGTGCAAGAAACGAAAGCACAAGTATAATTTTCTTTAAAGATCTCATGAAGGATACCAACTACTTGCACAGATGGACCCAAGCCATAGGTTCAACTCTTGTAACTCATCTCCACATCAAGGGCTGTCCCATCTTAAGGATCAAGAAGGTCTTCTCAAGGGTTGTAATGGGGCCATGGCTCAAGGTTTAAAGAAACGAAGGGTAAGGAATTTAACAAAGTGTCCTAAAAACCTAGTAGAGCTTCTGTAAATGTAGAGAGTCCTCGAAATATGTCACCAAGGCATTGCAAAAACGTCACTTTCTCCTAGTGGTCACATAAAAGGGCCAAATGTCTTCATGTTGGGCCCAATCTTCAATGTAAACTTCCCTTGACTCTAGTGAAATGGACAAAGGCCAAATTTTTCTGTAGTGGGCCTTCAATTTAAAGTAAACTCCGAAATCACTAAGTATGGGGGACTAAAATCCATAGATATTTCTTTCTTTTCTTTTCTAGCCGTGTACATTTTTCTTTTCTTTTCATTTTCTCGGCTTTTTCATACATTTTTCGTTCATGGACAAGTTTACCCCCACACTTGAACTTTCACCTCTTCTCAATCTTCATCTTTAACACCAAACCCATGTAATATGTCTCAAAAGTTAGCTCCACTAAGTTCTTAGAACAAAGGGTAGAGTTGTAACTATACTAAGCTTCATGGTTAAGGATTTTAAGGGTGATGAACGAAAAGGCTTAATGTAGGCTCAAATGGGCTTATCTAGGGGGTCCCACGACGGGCACAAGTGGGGACACAAGTTTATTTGGCAATGGTGGTAATTCCTAGAGAACCTCTATCCCTTCCAGAATCAGGGCCATGTATTGATATTACGTCTCAACAAGCACAAGAGCGAATTCTAGCATTCTCTAGTCCATTAAACTTAATCTATGGCAAGCAGTCAATCAAGATGAAAGAATAATGAGATCATCAAAACATCGCCAAGAAATTAAGAATATATTTTTCATTTCACTCCAAGAAAAAGGAACATGGGCTCAATTATCTCACATGGGCTTTATGAATCACAACTCATCCTAACATGCTCATATTCTGTACCAAGGTCATGCAATCCATATCCACTACAAGGCACATATTTTTCACATATCTCAATTAACCAAAGAATACCATGTTAAAATCATCTCAATGTTGTGGTCCTCTTTTAGTCATGATTTCAGAGATATAGAATCATCCCAGACAGTTGAAAGGCATCCTATGACTCAATAGAAACAAAAGCAACGAAAATTTTTTATTTTTCTGACACTTTTCAATTTTTTTGTATTTTTCCATATAAATGACTCAAAAAATAAAAGACTCAAAATATAAATCCCTTCCCCCACAGTTAAATATTGCATTGTCCTCAATGTAATCAAGACTAAGCATGCAATGAAACACTTAAGCATATAGGGACGAAATTTACGAAAATAACTATTAAAACAAAGGGAAAATGGAGAAGTAAAAGGGGAAGAGAAAGCAAATCTGCGTTGATGACTCCTCCACAGCTACTTCTGAATTGGGTTGCCTCCCAAGCAGCGCTTAATGTTTATAGTCTTTCAGCCTAGACTTGTACCTCCATTTAATCCTCTGGTTGTGGGGCGTTTTGGAGGGGTACATCCTCCACTTCATGCTCCACAAACGCCTCATAGTAAGTTAGTAAATTGCAAAGTACAAGAGATACAAGTTAATATACAAGAAAACGTCACTATTCATTATATACAAGGAGACGTCACTATTCACAAGCAACAAAAGAAACTTACAAATTTTGTACAAGTAAGAGAAGTAAGAAAACAAACCAATTTACATGTGAAGGGTATGTACAAGTATTTTATTTTTACATGGAAACGCTATAAACAAAGTTAATAACTCAATTGATTCCGAATTGTAAGTCGAGCCCAATAGAAACCACTACTATTGGTGAGCTACGATATAGGGATAGTCGCTTAGACATAAGTCACTTTCCTTTGTTTCAGAAGGCCAGATAGCCAGATTAAGAGGTAAGTGAGAGGGAGGACTCATTTTGGTGATACTACGGAGGCTACTTCCTCATTGAGGTTTACGCCCCTATTGGCTACTTCCACATTGTGGTTTACGCACAGTCTATAGTATCTCTGAGATCCAATTGAACCCATCACCCAGGGTCTCAACCTAAGACACCATCTGTAATGCCCCTTACTCAGCTGGGAAATTACTCATGTGTTAAACTGTTCTCCAAGTGCTAATGAAGGCCGCCCTCAACCTCATAAGACCTTAGAAAGGTACGAATGAAGGGTTAAGGCCAATATTAACAAAAGGGCCCTTGTCTACTCAGACGATTTTACACACTCGCAACAATTAAGTATTTAACAACATTTATAACTCCAATTTTTATTTTCTTTAATTCTAATTCTTTACAAGTATAATTAGACACAAAACTTTCACACAAAACACATATACAAAACGTCACTATTCACAAATTTTTTTTTTTTTCTTTTCCGATTTTTTTTTTTTTTTTTTTTTTTTTTTTTTACTTTTACAATTCTTTTCAACACTTAGGTACGGGAACAGGGAATCTCGTTGTGCAATGGGGCTGAAACAGCTACCCTTCCAAGATTATGTTTAATCCAATATACCTTAAGTGCCACAACAATTTCTTACATTTTCTTTTGTTATAAATACTATTGATATCAAATTTAATTCCAAGCGGTAAATCAAGTGGACATGCGGCCCAAGTATAATCGTCTAGACACAAAGTCCCTCCTACATCCGTTGGGCAACCTTACTGAAATGGCCAGGTAGGGGAGGGCGAACACAAGAGGTAGGATCCATTTTGGCATAGGCTACTCCCTCATTGAGGTTTACGCCCATTTGTAAGCACTTCTGAATCCAGAACCCGTCATGAACGTTGTCCCCTTCCTAGACACCATCTCACATAGGATATTCTTACTAGGATGTAAAAGGTCCTAAGTGTGTTAGACAGTTCAATGAATGTTAATAAAGGCCGCCCTCAACCTTAAGGGACCTGAACTAGGTACCAATAAGGGGTTTAGGCCAATATTAATAAACACGACTTCACCTATTCCTTCTTTAATTTACAACTCACAATTAAACTAGTATTCAACAATATAAATAACAACCTAAGTAATTAATTATCTAATTTTCGACAATTACAAAATTAACAAGCAAAATATTTTTTTTTTTTTTTTTTTTTTTTTTTTCGATAACAATATAAACAAAACAATTATTCACAATATGGCAAATGATTTTTCAATCCCCGGCAACGGCGCCAAAAATTGATGCGCTCAGAGCAAGCGCATAATTTAACCCTGAAATGTCATTAGTAGTATAAGTAAGTAGGGATCGTTCTATTCCGGAGATTGAGGGTACACCTGTCATTGTCAAACAATTAAACAATTAAAATCAAAACAAAGTATAATATTCACACATATGCACATTATTTACGAATTAAAAGGGGGTTTTTGATTTTGGTTTTTCTGAAAATAAAACTAAGTTAATAAAACAATTAAACTGCAAAAACATAAAATTATAAATGGAATGCGAGAACAAAGATCAAAATCGAAACATATGATTAAAATTAATTCAAGTTCATCATTGTTCATCATAGTCATGCAAGAGGAATTGATCATGTGAAATGTTCAAAGCAAACAATTTTCCCATATTTTACTTTCAACGCTAATTAATCTAAGTGAAAGCACATAGACTAATCCTATCAAACATGCATTCAAGCCCTAGAAAGCTAGTCAATCATACATGTCTAACGCATTAAGCATCTAGAAAGGCTATCAATTCAAATGTGCAACTTAGTATGAAAAAGTCCACCTAATTGCAATCTTCTTTGATTAAATTCGGTTTTTGTGCAAAACCTTTACTACTTATTGATTCAAGAACACAAAACCAAAAAGTTGATTCATGTTCTTAAATTCGTAGCACCAATTATATAAAAACCCTAGGTGTTTGCAACCACATAAGATTAAAATACAAAAGTTATCTATCATGCAAATTTAATCAAACACTCACACATAAGCAACCATAAATCGCAAAACATGAATCTGAAAATTAACAATTAATCATAGAATTTCAGAATTCGAAACTTGTTCAAACACATGTGTCAACTAGGGCATAACCAACGAAAATTACAAAGCAAAGGTTACAAGGAGAATCGGATTACACCAAGAGATGGAGATGGGATGAATGGTCTCTTGAATTTCGAAAGCAATCTTCAAGGATGGTGATGGATGATGTGCACGGCTTGTCCTCTTCTTCCTTGGCCTTGCTTGAACTTCGTGGTTGCCCTAGAGGATGGAGAAGAACACGGCTAAGCTAGAGAGAGTTTTCTGATTTTTTCTAAAGTTGTAAAACGCAAAAGTGGGAACTCCTTGACGTTGAGAGAAGAGAGGAATATATAGGGGACGGCCCCTAGGTCTCCATGCCGTCCAAAACCCTAGAAAAGCTCACGGCAATTGCTTGCACTTCCACATAATTTCCTCCAATGACTTCTTGCCACATAAGCCCTATGAGGTGTCTCAACCAATCACATAATTTCCTAGAATATTTCCCTTGATTTTCTTGCCGAAATTCTTGAGATAATTTCTGATTTTCTGTCTTTAAATTCGGCCAAAACTCTTTAGGGAATGTAGGAATGTATCTAGTCTTCATTTGAGCTTTTCTTGGTCTCCACCTTTTTCTCTTTCCTTAAAACTCTCTAGGGAATATCTTTGCCGTCCAAAACCCTAGGAATTTCACGTTCTCCCTTGTTTATCTCTTCCTTTTTCACGGCAAAGCATCTAGGGTTTATCTCCAAGTATTTTCTTTCCATACAAATAGCCCTAGATAATCTCCCTAGAAAATCTCTTTTTAATTTCTGATTTTTGGACGCCTCTTCCTTGTTTCTCTCTTGCAAATTCACGGCAAAAAATCTTTAGGGCTAGGGTTTGCGTCACAAACCCTAGTTCCATGGGCTTTGGTGGGCTTTTATCCAATTAGCCAAAAATCCAACAAGTCTTGAGAGTTTTTGGGCCTCCATGCGTCACTTCTATGCCATGTCATCTTCCAACATCACAACACTTTATTTTCTTCATTTCTTTTCATAGTTGCGTTGGAAACTTCATTGGTAAGCTCTCCTCCATTTCGCAGGGTTTCCTGGTTGCACTAGGAAAGCTTGTTTCTTCATTTCTGCTCAAATGTGTGGACCGTTTTCTCTCATATTTGTTTGTCTTGATGTTCGCAGGCTCCTCTTTCCATTTGTGAGTTCATTTCCACTTTCTAGCTCGGAGGTCCTGAAAATAGAAACTAGTATGAGAAATAGAAACTTTCCTAATTTGAAAAATAGCAACTTACCAAAAATGAAAAATAGAAAGTTACTAAAAATGAAAAATAGAAACTTGCCAGAAATGAGAAATGAAAACTATAAGAATAGAAACTTTCTAAAAATGGAAAATAGAAACTAAGAAAAATGGAAACTTTCTACAAATAGGAACTTTCCCAATCAAAGAATGGAAACTTTCCTAAACAGAGTTTTACTAAGGAAATGGCGCAAGAAATGTAAGGAAATGCAGTTAAAACGTCGCATTAAAATGCTCCTATCAATGGCTTCTAAAACTTCAAATGCGTTGTTCTTGTTCTTTTCAAAGCCCAAGATGCTTTCCATCCATTTCAAACAATTTGATCACTTTGCTTCAAGTTTGAGTTTATGGAGAATGTTTTTCCAAACTTCTTGCTTGTAATTCCGTTGATTTGGTTTGTTTTTTAGTGAAATGGCTTCTAAAACTTCAAATGCGTTGTTCTTGTGCTTTTTCAAAGCCCTAGATGCTTTCAATTCATTTAAAACAATTTGATCACTTTGCCTCAAGTTTGAGTTTATGAACAGTGTTTTTCCAAACTTCTTGCTTCTAATTCCGTTGATTTGGTTTTTGTTTTTTAGTGAAATTGCTTCAAAATCTTCAAATGCGTTGTTCTAGTGCTTTTCAAAGCCCTAGATGCTTTCCATTCATTTCAAACAATTTGATCACTTTGTTTTGATTTTCCAATCTTCTGGCTTCAAATTCTCTTGATTTGGTTTGTCTTTTAGTGAATTGGCTTCTAAAATCTTTAAATGCGTTGTTCTAGTTCATTTCAAACAATTTGATCACTTTGCTTCATGTTTGAGTTTATGAACAGGGATTTTCCAAACTTCTGGGTTCTAAATCCGTTGATTTGGTTTGTTTTTTAGTGAAATGGCTTCTAAAACTTCAAATGCGTTGTTCTTGTGCTTTTTCAAAGCCCTAGATGCTTTCAATTCATTTAAAACAATTTGATCACTTTGCCTCAAGTTTGAGTTTATGAACAGTGTTTTTCCAAACTTCTTGCTTCTAATTCCGTTGATTTGGTTTTTGTTTTTTAGTGAAATTGCTTCAAAATCTTCAAATGCGTTGTTCTAGTGCTTTTCAAAGCCCTAGATGCTTTCCATTCATTTCAAACAATTTGATCACTTTGTTTTGATTTTCCAATCTTCTGGCTTCTAATTCTCTTGATTTGGTTTGTCTTTTAGTGAATTGGCTTCTAAAATCTTTAAATGCGTTGTTCTAGTTCATTTCAAACAATTTGATCACTTTGCTTCATGTTTGAGTTTATGAACAGGGATTTTCCAAACTTCTGGGTTCTAAATCCGTTGATTTGGTTTGGTTTTTTAGTGAAATGGCTTCTAAAACTTCAAATGCGTCGTTCTTGTGATTTTTGAAAGCCCTAGGTGCTTTCCATTCATTTCAAATAATTTGATCACTTTTCCTCAAGTTTGAGTTTATGAACAGTGTTTTTCCAAACTTCTTGCTTCCAATTCCGTTGATTTGGTTTGTTTTTTAGTGAAATGGCTTCTAAAACTTCAAATGCGTTGTTCTTGTGCTTTTTCAAAGCCCTAGATGCTTTCCATTCATTTCAAACAATTTGATCACTTTGCCTCAAGTTTGAGTTTATGAACAGTGTTTTTCCAAATTTCTTGCTTCTAATTCCGTTGATTTGGTTTTTGTTTTTTAGTGAAATTGCTTCAAAATCTTCAAATGCGTTGTTCTAGTGCTTTTCAAAGCCCTAGATGCTTTCCATTCATTTCAAACAATTTGATCACTTTGTTTTGATTTTCCAATCTTCGGGCTTCTAATTCTCTTGATTTGGTTTGTCTTTTAGTGAATTGGCTTCTAAAATCTTTAAATGCGTTGTTCTAGTTCATTTCAAACAATTTGATCACTTTGCTTCATGTTTGAGTTTATGAACAGGGATTTTCCAAACTTCTGGGTTCTAAATCCGTTGATTTGGTTTGGTTTTTTAGTGAAATGGCTTCTAAAACTTCAAATGCGTCGTTCTTGTGATTTTTGAAAGCCCTAGATGCTTTCCATTCATTTGAAACAATTTGATCACTTTGCTTCAAGTTTGAGTTTATGAACAATCTTTTTCCAAACTTCTTGCTTCCAATTCCGTTGATTTGGTTTGTTTTTTAGTGAAATGGCTTCTAAAACTTCAAATGCGTTGTTCTTGTGCTTTTTCAAAGCCCTAGATGCTTTCCATTCATTTCAAACAATTTGATCACTTTGCCTCAAGTTTGAGTTTATGAACAGTGTTTTTCCAAACTTCTTGCTTCTAATTCCGTTGATTTGGTTTTTGTTTTTTAGTGAAATTGCTTCAAAATCTTCAAATGCGTTGTTCTAGTGCTTTTCAAAGCCCTAGATGCTTTCCATTCATTTCAAACAATTTGATCACTTTGTTTTGATTTTCCAATCTTCTGGCTTCTAATTCTCTTGATTTGGTTTGTCTTTTAGTGAATTGGCTTCTAAAATCTTTAAATGCGTTGTTCTAGTTCATTTCAAACAATTTGATCACTTTGCTTCATGTTTGAGTTTATGAACAGGGATTTTCCAAACTTCTGGGTTCTAAATCCGTTGATTTGGTTTGGTTTTTTAGTGAAACGGCTTCTAAAACTTCAAATAAGTCGTTCTTGTGATTTTTGAAAGCCCTAGATGCTTTCCATTCATTTGAAACAATTTGATCACTTTGCTTCAAGTTTGAGTTTATGAACAATCTTTTTCCAAACTTCTTGCTTCCAATTCCGTTGATTTGGTTTGTTTTTTAGTGAAATGGCTTCTAAAACTTCAAATGCGTTGTTCTTGTGCTTTTTCAAAGCCCTAGATGCTTTCCATTCATTTCAAACAATTTGATCACTTTGCCTCAAGTTTGAGTTTATGAACAGCGTTTTTCCAAACTTCTTGCTTCTAATTCCGTTGATTTGGTTTTTGTTTTTTAGTGAAATTGCTTCAAAATCTTCAAATGCGTTGTTCTAGTGCTTTTCAAAGCCCTAGATGCTTTCCATTCATTTCAAACAATTTGATCACTTTGTTTTGATTTTCCAATCTTCTGGCTTCTAATTCTCTTGATTTGGTTTGTCTTTTAGTGAATTGGCTTCTAAAATCTTTAAACGCGTTGTTCTAGTTCATTTCAAACAATTTGATCACTTTGCTTCATGTTTGAGTTTATGAACAGGGATTTTCCAAACTTCTGGGTTCTAAATCCGTTGATTTGGTTTGGTTTTTTAGTGAAATGGCTTCTAAAACTTCAAATGCGTCGTTCTTGTGATTTTTGAAAGCCCTAGATGCTTTCCATTCATTTGAAACAATTTGATCACTTTGCTTCAAGTTTGAGTTTATGAACAATCTTTTTCCAAACTTCTTGCTTCCAATTCCGTTGATTTGGTTTGTTTTTTAGTGAAATGGCTTCTAAAACTTCAAATGCGTTGTTCTTGTGCTTTTTCAAAGCCCTAGATGCTTTCCATTCATTTCAAACAATTTGATCACTTTGCCTCAAGTTTGAGTTTATGAACAGTGTTTTTCCAAACTTCTTGCTTCTAATTCCGTTGATTTGGTTTTTGTTTTTTAGTGAAATTGCTTCAAAATCTTCAAATGCGTTGTTCTAGTGCTTTTCAAAGCCCTAGATGCTTTCCATTCATTTCAAACAATTTGATCACTTTGTTTTGATTTTCCAATCTTCTGGCTTCTAATTCTCTTGATTTGGTTTGTCTTTTAGTGAATTGGCTTCTAAAATCTTTAAATGCGTTGTTCTAGTTCATTTCAAACAATTTGATCACTTTGCTTCATGTTTGAGTTTATGAACAGGGATTTTCCAAACTTCTGGGTTCTAAATCCGTTGATTTGGTTTGGTTTTTTAGTGAAATGGCTTCTAAAACTTCAAATGCGTCGTTCTTGTGATTTTTGAAAGCCCTAGATGCTTTCCATTCATTTGAAACAATTTGATCACTTTGCTTCAAGTTTGAGTTTATGAACAATCTTTTTCCAAACTTCTTGCTTCCAATTCCGTTGATTTGGTTTGTTTTTTAGTGAAATGGCTTCTAAAACTTCAAATGCGTTGTTCTTGTGCTTTTTCAAAGCCCTAGATGCTTTCCATTCATTTCAAACAATTTGACCACTTTGCCTCAAGTTTGAGTTTATGAACAGTGTTTTTCCAAACTTCTTGCTTCTAATTCCGTTGATTTGGTTTTTGTTTTTTAGTGAAATTGCTTCAAAATCTTCAAATGCGTTGTTCTAGTGCTTTTCAAAGCCCTAGATGCTTTCCATTCATTTCAAACAATTTGATCACTTTGTTTTGATTTTCCAATCTTCTGGCTTCTAATTCTCTTGATTTGGTTTGTCTTTTAATGAATTGGCTTCTAAAATCTTTAAATGCGTTGTTCTAGTTCATTTCAAACAATTTGATCACTTTGCTTCATGTTTGAGTTTATGAACAGGGATTTTCCAAACTTCTGGGTTCGAAATCCGTTGATTTGGTTTGGTTTTTTAGTGAAATGGCTTCTAAAACTTCAAATGCGTCGTTCTTGTGATTTTTGAAAGCCCTAGATGCTTTCCATTCATTTGAAACAATTTGATCACTTTGCTTCAAGTTTGAGTTTATGAACAATCTTTTTCCAAACTTCTTGCTTCCAATTCCGTTGATTTGGTTTGTTTTTTAGTGAATGGCTTCTAAAACTTCAAATGCGTTGTTCTTGTGCTTTTTCAAAGCCCTAGATGCTTTCCATTCATTTCAAACAATTTGATCACTTTGCCTCAAGTTTGGGTTTATGAACAGTGTTTTTCCAAACTTCTTGCTTCTAATTCCGTTGATTTGGTTTTTGTTTTTTAGTGAAATTGCTTCAAAATCTTCAAATGCGTTGTTCGAGTGCTTTTCAAAGCCCTAGATGCTTTCCATTCATTTCAAACAATTTGATCACTTTGTTTTGATTTTCCAATCTTCTGGCTTCTAATTCTCTTGATTTGGTTTGTCTTTTAGTGAATTGGCTTCTAAAATCTTTAAATGCGTTGTTCTAGTTCATTTCAAACAATTTGATCACTTTGCTTCATGTTTGAGTTTATGAACAGGGATTTTCCAAACTTCTGGGTTCGAAATCCGTTGATTTGGTTTGGTTTTTTAGTGAAATGGCTTCTAAAACTTCAAATGCGTCGTTCTTGTGATTTTTGAAAGCCCTAGATGCTTTCCATTCATTTGAAACAATTTGATCACTTTGCTTCAAGTTTGAGTTTATGAACAATCTTTTTCCAAACTTCTTGCTTCCAATTCCGTTGATTTGGTTTGTTTTTTAGTGAAATGGCTTCTAAAACTTCAAATGCGTTGTTCTTGTGCTTTTTCAAAGCCCTAGATGCTTTCCATTCATATTGAAACAATTTGATCACTTTGATTCAAGTTTGGGTTTATGAACAGTGATTTTCCAAACTTCTTGCTTCTAATTCCGTTGATTTGGTTTGTTTTTTAGTGAAATGGCTTCTAAATCTTCAAATGCGTTGTTCTTGTTCTTTTCAAAGCCCAAGATGCTTTCCATTCATTTCAAATAATTTGATCACTTTGCCTCAAGTTTGAGTTTATGAACAGTGTTTTTCCAAACTTCTTGCTTCTAATTCCGTTGATTTGGTTTGTTTTTTAGTGAAATGGCTTCTAAAACTTCAAATGCGTTGTTCTTGTTCTTTTCAAAGCCCAAGATGCTTTCCATTCATTTCAAACAATTTGATCACTTTGCTTCAAGTTTGAGTTTATGGAGAATGTTTTTCCAAACTTCTTGCTTGTAATTCCGTTGATTTGGTTTGTTTTTTAGTGAAATGGCTTCTAAAACTTCAAATGCGTTGTTCTTGTGCTTTTTCAAAGCCCTAGATGCTTTGCATTCATTTCAAACAATTTGATCACTTTGATTCAAGTTTGAGTTTATGAACAATGATTTTCCAAACTTCTTGGTTCTAAATCCGTGTATTTGGTTTGGTTTTTTAGTGAAATGGCTTCTAAAACTTCAAATGCGTCGTTCTTGTTCTTTTCAAAGCCCAAGATGCTTTCCATTCATTTTAAACAATTTGATCACTTTGCTTCAAGTTTGAGTTTATGAACAATCTTTTTCCAAACTTCTTGCTTCTAATTCCGTTGATTTGGTTTGTTTTTTAGTGAAATGGCTTCTAAAACTTCAAATGCGTTGTTCTTGTTCTTTTCAAAGCCCAAGATGGTTTCCATTCATTTCAAACAATTTGATCACTTTGCTTCAAGTTTGAGTTTATGAACAATCTTTTTCCAAACTTCTTGCTTGTAATTCCGTTGATTTGGTTTGTTTTTTAGTGAAATGGCTTCTAAAACTTCAAATGCGTCGTTCTTGTGCTTTTTCAAAGCCCTAGATGCTTTCCATTCATATTGAAACAATTTGATCACTTTGATTCAAGTTTAGGTTTATGAACAGTGATTTTCCAAACTTCTTGCTTCTAATTCCGTTGATTTGGTTTGTTTTTTAGTGAAATGGCTTCTAAATCTTCAAATGCGTTGTTCTTGTTGTTTTCAAAGCCCAAGATGCTTTCCATTCATTTAAAACAATTTGATCACTTTGCCTCAAGTTTGAGTTTATGAACAGTGTTTTTCCAAACTTCTTGCTTCTAATTCCGTTGATTTGGTTTTTGTTTTTTAGTGAAATTGCTTCAAAATCTTCAAATGCGTTGTTCTAGTGCTTTTCAAAGCCCTAGATGCTTTCCATTCATTTCAAACAATTTGATCACTTTGTTTTGGTTTTCCAATCTTCTGGCTTCTAATTCTCTTGATTTGGTTTGTGTTTTAGTGAAATGGCTTCTAAAATCTTTAAATGCGTTGTTCTAGTTCATTTCAAACAATTTGATCACTTTGCTTCATGTTTGAGTTTATGAACAGGGATTTTCCAAACTTCTGGGTTCTAAATCCGTTGATTTGGTTTGGTTTTTTAGTGAAATGGCTTCTAAAACTTCAAATGCGTCGTTCTTGTGATTTTTGAAAGCCCTAGATGCTTTCCATTCATTTGAAACAATTTGATCACTTTGCTTCAAGTTTGAGTTTATGAACAATCTTTTTCCAAACTTCTTGCTTCCAATTCCGTTGATTTGGTTTGTTTTTTAGTGAAATGACTTCTAAAACTTCAAATGCGTTGTTCTTGTGCTTTTTCAAAGCCCTAGATGCTTTCCATTCATTTCAAACAATTTGATCACTTTGCCTCAAGTTTGAGTTTATGAACAGTGTTTTTCCAAACTTCTTGCTTCTAATTCCGTTGATTTGGTTTGTTTTTTAGTGAAATGATAGGAGCATTTTAATGTGGTATTTTAATAGTTAATTCCTCACATTTTGCTTAGTTAATTCCTTAACGAATCGATTTTTAATTCAATTTTTATTTTTAGGTACATTGGAGTAGATGATGATGAAATAAGTGTTAGGTCCATAAAATGATGGAGAAAAATGGAAATGCACTAAAAATGTCAACTTTACACATTTTCCTACTCCGGCTAGGAGAAACCAAGCCAAGCAAGGAAGAAGGAGCGACCACCTGACCAAATGAACTTCAAATGAGCTGAAACCTTCCAGATTCATTCTAGACATCCTAAGAAACATTTCTTATGAAGAGTGCAAGAGCCAAAAAGAAGTGGAAGGCCTTCAAACAGTCAGCCCAATTTTCTGCAGAAGCAAAACTGGAAAACTGGACCTGTAAGGAGTCCAGCAGAAATTCCGGCCCAAACACATGGAGATAAATTCTGAAAATTTTACAGAATGATCTACACTCATGATGGATCATTTCATATGAAGAAGTCACGGGCAAAATCTGAAGTCTTGGTGGAGAATTAATTGAAGGAAAAATGAGTAGAAAGTGACTCAAACCTAACAAATTCCATTAGTGTTTAAATATTCAAACCTAACAAATTCCATTAGTGTTTAAATATTCAAACCTAATAAATTCCATTAATGTTTAAATGCTCAAACCTAACATATCATCATTTGTTTAAATCCAAATAGTTTTGCTTGGTAGCCTATAAATAGAGGCTACAACAAAGAAGAAAGGACATTCCTTCATCCATTCCATTTTCTTTGTCTCTCCATTTCCTTTCCATTTTCCTTTCCATCCTCTAGTTTCAAGTTTAGTCATCTCCACGAGTTCAAGCAAGGCCAAAGAAGAAGAAGAGAAGCCGTGAGCACTTCCATCCATAGCCATCCTTGAAGCTTGCTTTCGAGTTTCAAGAATCCACAACGTGAATCATCCATCTCATCTTCATCCACGGTGTAATCCTATTCTCCTTTGTAACCTTTGCTTTGAATTTCGTTGGTTATGAACTAGTTGACATATATGTTTGAACAAAGTATTATTTCTGGAATTTTTATGATTAATTGAGAATTTTCAGATTCATATATTGTGATTCGAGAGTTGCTTATGTGGGTTTGTTTAATTAAATTTGCGTTATAGATAACTTTTGTATTTTAATCTTATGTGGTTGCAAACACTTAGGGTTTCGATATGAATGGTGCTAGGTTTAAGAACATGAAATCGACTTTTCGTTTTGTGTAAACTTGAATCAAAGTAGTAAAGGTTTTGTACAAAGATCGAATTTAATTAAAGAGAATTGCAATTAGGTGGACTTTTCCATACTAAGTTGTACACTTGAGTTGATAGCCTTTCTCTATGTGTAATGCGTTAAACATGACATGATTGACTAGCTTTCTAGGGTTTGATTGCATGTTTGATAGGATTAATCTAGGTGCTTTCGCTTAGGTTAATTAGCATTGAAAAGTAAAAAATGGGAATTCATTTGCTTTCGAATGTTTCACATGATCAACTCCTTTCTCATGACTTAGATGAACAATATTAGGGTTTGAATCAATTTTAATCATAAGTTTCGGTTTTGATCTTTGTTCGTTCATTCCATTCGTATTTTTATGTTTTTGCATTTTAATTGTTTTTGTTAACTTAGTTTCATTTTCGAAAAAACCAAAAACAAAATCCCCCCTTTTCGTGTAAAATGTTTATATTTTGTGAATACATTTGTGAATATTATACTTTGTTTTAATTTTAATTGTTTAATTGTTTGACAATGACAGGTGCACCCTCAATCCCCGGAATAGAACGATCCCTATTTGCTTATACTACTAACGATCTTTTCAGGGTTAAATTATGCGCTTGCTTTGAGCGTATCATGAAATGGCTTCTAAAACTTCAAATGCGTTGTTCTTGTTCTTTTCAAAGCCCAAGATGCTTTCCATTCATTTCAAACAATTTGATCACTTTGCTTCAAGTTTGAGTTTATGAACAATGTTTTTCCAAACTTCTTGCTTGTAATTCCGTTGATTTTGTTTGTTTTTTAGTGAAATGGCTTCTAAAACTTCAAATGCGTTGTTCTTGTGCTTTTTCAAAGCCCTAGATGCTTTCAATTCATTTCAAACAATTTGATCCCTTTGCCTCAAGTTTGAGTTTATGAACAGTGTTTTTCCAAACTTCTTGCTTCTAATTCCGTTGATTTGGTTTGTTTTTTAGTGAAATGGCTTCTAAAACTTCAAATGCGTTGTTCTTGTTCTTTTCAAAGCCCAAGATGCTTTCCATTCATTTCAAACAATTTGATCACTTTGCTTCAAGTTTGAGTTTATGAACAATGTTTTTCCAAACTTCTTGCTTGTAATTCCGTTGATTTTGTTTGTTTTTTAGTGAAATGGCTTCTAAAACTTCAAATGCCAACTTCTTGTGCTTTTTCAAAGCCCTAGATGCTTTCAATTCATTTCAAACAATTTGATCCCTTTGCCTCAAGTTTGAGTGTATGAACAGTGTTTTTCCAAACTTCTTGCTTGTAATTCCGTTGATTTGGTTTTTGTTTTTTAGTGAAATTGCTTCAAAATCTTCAAATGCGTTGTTCTAGTGCTTTTCAAAGCCCTAGATGCTTTCCATTCATTTCAAACAATTTGATCACTTTGTTTTGATTTTCCAATCTTCTGGCTTCTAATTCCCTTGATTTGGTTTGTCTTTTAGTGAATTGGCTTCTAAAATCTTTAAATGCGTTGTTCTAGTTCATTTCAAACAATTTGATCACTTTGCTTCATGTTTGAGTTTATGAACAGGGATTTTCCAAACTTCTGGGTTCTAAATCCGTTGATTTGGTTTGGTTTTTTAGTGAAATGGCTTCTAAAACTTCAAATGCGTCGTTCTTGTGATTTTTGAAAGCCCTAGATGCTTTCCATTCATTTGAAACAATTTGATCACTTTGCTTCAAGTTTGAGTTTATGAACAGTGTTTTTCCAAACTTCTTGCTTCTAATTCCGTTGATTTGGTTTGTTTTTTAGTGAAATGGCTTCTAAAACTTCAAATGCGTTGTTCTTGTTCTTTTCAAAGCCCAAGATGCTTTCCATTCACTTCAAACAATTTGATCACTTTGCTTCAAGTTTGAGTTTATGAACAATGTTTTTCCAAACTTCTTGCTTGTAATTCCGTTGATTTTGTTTGTTTTTTTAGTGAAATGGCTTCTAAAACTTCAAATGCGTTGTTCTTGTGCTTTTTCAAAGCCCTAGATGCTTTCAATTCATTTCAAACAATTTGATCCCTTTGCCTCAAGTTTGAGTTTATGAACAGTGTTTTTCCAAACTTCTTGCTTGTAATTCCGTTGATTTGGTTTTTGTTTTTTTGTGAAATTGCTTCAAAATCTTCAAATGCGTTGTTCTAGTGCTTTTCAAAGCCCTAGATGCTTTCCATTCATTTCAAACAATTTGATCACTTTGTTTTGATTTTCCAATCTTCTGGCTTCTAATTCCCTTGATTTGGTTTGTCGTTTAGTGAATTGGCTTCTAAAATCTTTAAATGCGTTGTTCTAGTTCATTTCAAACAATTTGATCACTTTGCTTCATGTTTGAGTTTATGAACAGGGATTTTCCAAACTTCTGGGTTCTAAATCCGTTGATTTGGTTTGGTTTTTTAGTGAAACGGCTTCTAAAACTTCAAATAAGTAGTTCTTGTGATTTTTGAAAGCCCTAGATGCTTTCCATTCATTTGAAACAATTTGATCACTTTGCTTCAAGTTTGAGTTTATGAACAATCTTTTTCCAAACTTCTTGCTTCCAATTCCGTTGATTTGGTTTGTTTTTTAGTGAAATGGCTTCTAAAACTTCAAATGCGTTGTTCTTGTGCTTTTTCAAAGCCCTAGATGCTTTCCATTCATTTCAAACAATTTGATCACTTTGCCTCAAGTTTGAGTTTATGAACAGTGTTTTTCCAAACTTCTTGCTTCTAATTCCGTTGATTTGGTTTTTGTTTTTTAGTGAAATTGCTTCAAAATCTTCAAATGCGTTGTTCTAGTGCTTTTCAAAGCCCTAGATGCTTTCCATTCATTTCAAACAATTTGATCACTTTGTTTTGATTTTCCAATCTTCTGGCTTCTAATTCTCTTGATTTGGTTTGTCTTTTAGTGAATTGGCTTCTAAAATCTTTAAATGCGTTGTTCTAGTTCATTTCAAACAATTTGATCACTTTGCTTCATGTTTGAGTTTATGAACAGGGATTTTCCAAACTTCTGGGTTCTAAATCCGTTGATTTGGTTTGGTTTTTTAGTGAAATGGCTTCTAAAACTTCAAATGCGTCGTTCTTGTGATTTTTGAAAGCCCTAGATGCTTTCCATTCATTTGAAACAATTTGATCACTTTGCTTCAAGTTTGAGTTTATGAACAATCTTTTTCCAAACTTCTTGCTTCCAATTCCGTTGATTTGGTTTGTTTTTTAGTGAAATGGCTTCTAAAACTTCAAATGCGTTGTTCTTGTGCTTTTTCAAAGCCCTAGATGCTTTCCATTCATTTCAAACAATTTGATCCCTTTGCCTCAAGTATGAGTTTATGAACAGTGTTTTTCCAAACTTCTTGCTTGTAATTCCGTTGATTTTGTTTGTTTTTTAGTGAAATGGCTTCTAAAACTTCAAATGCGTTGTTCTTGTGCTTTTTCAGAGCCCTAGATGCTTTCAATTCATTTCAAACAATTTGATCCCTTTGCCTCAAGTTTGAGTTTATGAACAGTGTTTTTCCAAACTTCTTGCTTCTAATTCCGTTGATTTGGTTTGTTTTTTAGTGAAATGGCTTCTAAAACTTCAAATGCGTTGTTCTTGTTCTTTTCAAAGCCCAAGATGCTTTCCATTCACTTCAAACAATTTGATCACTTTGCTTCAAGTTTGAGTTTATGAACAATGTTTTTCCAAACTTCTTGCTTGTAATTCCGTTGATTTTGTTTGTTTTTTTAGTGAAATGGCTTCTAAAACTTCAAATGCGTTGTTCTTGTGCTTTTTCAAAGCCCTAGATGCTTTCAATTCATTTCAAACAATTTGATCCCTTTGCCTCAAGTTTGAGTTTATGAACAGTGTTTTTCCAAACTTCTTGCTTGTAATTCCGTTGATTTGGTTTTTGTTTTTTTGTGAAATTGCTTCAAAATCTTCAAATGCGTTGTTCTAGTGCTTTTCAAAGCCCTAGATGCTTTCCATTCATTTCAAACAATTTGATCCCTTTGCCTCAAGTTTGAGTTTATGAACAGTGTTTTTCCAAACTTCTTGCTTGTAATTCCGTTGATTTGGTTTTTGTTTTTTAGTGAAATTGCTTCAAAATCTTCAAATGCGTTGTTCTAGTGCTTTTCAAAGCCCTAGATGCTTTCCATTCATTTCAAACAATTTGATCACTTTGTTTTGATTTTCCAATCTTCTGGCTTCTAATTCCCTTGATTTGGTTTGTCGTTTAGTGAATTGGCTTCTAAAATCTTTAAATGCGTTGTTCTAGTTCATTTCAAACAATTTGATCACTTTGCTTCATGTTTGAGTTTATGAACAGGGATTTTCCAAACTTCTGGGTTCTAAATCCGTTGATTTGGTTTGGTTTTTTAGTGAAATGGCTTCTAAAACTTCAAATGCGTCGTTCTTGTGATTTTTGAAAGCCCTAGATGCTTTCCATTCATTTGAAACAATTTGATCACTTTGCTTCAAGTTTGAGTTTATGAACAATCTTTTTCCAAACTTCTTGCTTCCAATTCCGTTGATTTGGTTTGTTTTTTAGTGAAATGGCTTCTAAAACTTCAAATGCGTTGTTCTTGTGCTTTTTCAAAGCCCTAGATGCTTTCCATTCATTTCAAACAATTTGATCACTTTGCCTCAAGTTTGAGTTTATGAACAGTGTTTTTCCAAACTTCTTGCTTCTAATTCCGTTGATTTGGTTTTTGTTTTTTAGTGAAATTGCTTCAAAATCTTCAAATGCGTTGTTCTAGTGCTTTTCAAAGCCCTAGATGCTTTCCATTCATTTCAAACAATTTGATCACTTTGTTTTGATTTTCCAATCTTCTGGCTTCTAATTCCCTTGATTTGGTTTGTCTTTTAGTGAATTGGCTTCTAAAATCTTTAAATGCGTTGTTCTAGTTCATTTCAAACAATTTGATCACTTTGCTTCATGTTTGAGTTTATGAACAGGGATTTTCCAAACTTCTGGGTTCTAAATCCGTTGATTTGGTTTGGTTTTTTAGTGAAATGGCTTCTAAAACTTCAAATGCGTCGTTCTTGTGATTTTTGAAAGCCCTAGATGCTTTCCATTCATTTGAAACAATTTGATCACTTTGCTTCAAGTTTGAGTTTATGAACAATCTTTTTCCAAACTTCTTGCTTCCAATTCCGTTGATTTGGTTTGTTTTTTAGTGAAATGGCTTCTAAAACTTCAAATGCGTTGTTCTTGTGCTTTTTCAAAGCCCTAGATGCTTTCCATTCATTTCAAACAATTTGATCACTTTGCCTCAAGTTTGAGTTTATGAACAGTGTTTTTCCAAACTTCTTGCTTCTAATTCCGTTGATTTGGTTTTTGTTTTTTAGTGAAATTGCTTCAAAATCTTCAAATGCGTTGTTCTAGTGCTTTTCAAAGCCCTAGATGCTTTCCATTCATTTCAAACAATTTGATCACTTTGTTTTGATTTTCCAATCTTCTGGCTTCTAATTCCCTTGATTTGGTTTGTCTTTTAGTGAATTGGCTTCTAAAATCTTTAAATGCGTTGTTCTAGTTCATTTCAAACAATTTGATCACTTTGCTTCATGTTTGAGTTTATGAACAGGGATTTTCCAAACTTCTGGGTTCTAAATCCGTTGATTTGGTTTGGTTTTTTAGTGAAATGGCTTCTAAAACTTCAAATGCGTCGTTCTTGTGATTTTTGAAAGCCCTAGATGCTTTCCATTCATTTGAAACAATTTGATCACTTTGCTTCAAGTTTGAGTTTATGAACAATCTTTTTCCAAACTTCTTGCTTCCAATTCCGTTGATTTGGTTTGTTTTTTAGTGAAATGGCTTCTAAAACTTCAAATGCGTTGTTCTTGTGCTTTTTCAAAGCCCTAGATGCTTTCCATTCATTTCAAACAATTTGATCACTTTGCCTCAAGTTTGAGTTTATGAACAGTGTTTTTCCAAACTTCTTGCTTCTAATTCCGTTGATTTTGATTGTTTTTCAGTGAAATGGCTTCTAAAACTTCAAATGCGTTGTTCTTGTGCTTTTTCAAAGCCCTAGATGCTTTCAATTCATTTCAAACAATTTGATCCCTTTGCCTCAAGTTTGAGTTTATGAACAGTGTTTTTCCAAACTTCTGGCTTCTAATTCCGTTGATTTGGTTTGTTTTTTAGTGAAATGGCTTCTAAAACTTCAAATGCGTTGTTCTTGTTCTTTTCAAAGCCCAAGATGCTTTCCATTCACTTCAAACAATTTGATCACTTTGCTTCAAGTTTGAGTTTATGAACAATGTTTTTCCAAACTTCTTGCTTGTAATTCCGTTGATTTTGTTTGTTTTTTTAGTGAAATGGCTTCTAAAACTTCAAATGCGTTGTTCTTGTGCTTTTTCAAAGCCCTAGATGCTTTCAATTCATTTCAAACAATTTGATCCCTTTGCCTCAAGTTTGAGTTTATGAACAGTGTTTTTCCAAACTTCTTGCTTGTAATTCCGTTGATTTGGTTTTTGTTTTTTTGTGAAATTGCTTCAAAATCTTCAAATGCGTTGTTCTAGTGCTTTTCAAAGCCCTAGATGCTTTCCATTCATTTCAAACAATTTGATCCCTTTGCCTCAAGTTTGAGTTTATGAACAGTGTTTTTCCAAACTTCTTGCTTGTAATTCCGTTGATTTGGTTTTTGTTTTTTAGTGAAATTGCTTCAAAATCTTCAAATGCGTTGTTCTAGTGCTTTTCAAAGCCCTAGATGCTTTCCATTCATTTCAAACAATTTGATCACTTTGTTTTGATTTTCCAATCTTCTGGCTTCTAATTCCCTTGATTTGGTTTGTCGTTTAGTGAATTGGCTTCTAAAATCTTTAAATGCGTTGTTCTAGTTCATTTCAAACAATTTGATCACTTTGCTTCATGTTTGAGTTTATGAACAGGGATTTTCCAAACTTCTGGGTTCTAAATCCGTTGATTTGGTTTGGTTTTTTAGTGAAATGGCTTCTAAAACTTCAAATGCGTCGTTCTTGTGATTTTTGAAAGCCCTAGATGCTTTCCATTCATTTGAAACAATTTGATCACTTTGCTTCAAGTTTGAGTTTATGAACAATCTTTTTCCAAACTTCTTGCTTCCAATTCCGTTGATTTGGTTTGTTTTTTAGTGAAATGGCTTCTAAAACTTCAAATGCGTTGTTCTTGTGCTTTTTCAAAGCCCTAGATGCTTTCCATTCATTTCAAACAATTTGATCACTTTGCCTCAAGTTTGAGTTTATGAACAGTGTTTTTCCAAACTTCTTGCTTCTAATTCCGTTGATTTGGTTTTTGTTTTTTAGTGAAATTGCTTCAAAATCTTCAAATGCGTTGTTCTAGTGCTTTTCAAAGCCCTAGATGCTTTCCATTCATTTCAAACAATTTGATCACTTTGTTTTGATTTTCCAATCTTCTGGCTTCTAATTCCCTTGATTTGGTTTGTCTTTTAGTGAATTGGCTTCTAAAATCTTTAAATGCGTTGTTCTAGTTCATTTCAAACAATTTGATCACTTTGCTTCATGTTTGAGTTTATGAACAGGGATTTTCCAAACTTCTGGGTTCTAAATCCGTTGATTTGGTTTGGTTTTTTAGTGAAATGGCTTCTAAAACTTCAAATGCGTCGTTCTTGTGATTTTTGAAAGCCCTAGATGCTTTCCATTCATTTGAAACAATTTGATCACTTTGCTTCAAGTTTGAGTTTATGAACAATCTTTTTCCAAACTTCTTGCTTCCAATTCCGTTGATTTGGTTTGTTTTTTAGTGAAATGGCTTCTAAAACTTCAAATGCGTTGTTCTTGTGCTTTTTCAAAGCCCTAGATGCTTTCCATTCATTTCAAACAATTTGATCACTTTGCCTCAAGTTTGAGTTTATGAACAGTGTTTTTCCAAACTTCTTGCTTCTAATTCCGTTGATTTTGATTGTTTTTCAGTGAAATGGCTTCTAAAACTTCAAATGCGTTGTTCTTGTGCTTTTTCAAAGCCCTAGATGCTTTCCATTCATTTCAAACAATTTGATCACTTTGTTTTGATTTTCCAATCTTCTGGCTTCTAATTCCCTTGATTTGGTTTGTCTTTTAGTGAATTGGCTTCTAAAATCTTTAAATGCGTTGTTCTAGTTCATTTCAAACAATTTGATCACTTTGCTTCATGTTTGAGTTTATGAACAGGGATTTTCCAAACTTCTGGGTTCTAAATCCGTTGATTTGGTTTGGTTTTTTAGTGAAATGGCTTCTAAAACTTCAAATGCGTCGTTCTTGTGATTTTTGAAAGCCCTAGATGCTTTCCATTCATTTGAAACAATTTGATCACTTTGCTTCAAGTTTGAGTTTATGAACAATCTTTTTCCAAACTTCTTGCTTCCAATTCCGTTGATTTGGTTTGTTTTTTAGTGAAATGGCTTCTAAAACTTCAAATGCGTTGTTCTTGTGCTTTTTCAAAGCCCTAGATGCTTTCCATTCATTTCAAACAATTTGATCACTTTGCCTCAAGTTTGAGTTTATGAACAGTGTTTTTCCAAACTTCTTGCTTCTAATTCCGTTGATTTGGTTTTTGTTTTTTAGTGAAATTAATTCAAAATCTTCAAATGCGTTGTTCTAGTGCTTTTCAAAGCCCTAGATGCTTTCCATTCATTTCAAACAATTTGATCACTTTGTTTTGATTTTCCAATCTTCTGGCTTCTAATTCTCTTGATTTGGTTTGTCTTTTAGTGAATTGGCTTCTAAAATCTTTAAATGCGTTGTTCTAGTTCATTTCAAACAATTTGATCACTTTGCTTCATGTTTGAGTTTATGAACAGGGATTTTCCAAACTTCTGGGTTCTAAATCCGTTGATTTGGTTTGGTTTTTTAGTGAAATGGCTTCTAAAACTTGAAATGCGTCGTTCTTGTGATTTTTGAAAGCCCTAGATGCTTTCCATTCATTTGAAACAATTTGATCACTTTGCTTCAAGTTTGAGTTTATGAACAATCTTTTTCCAAACTTCTTGCTTCCAATTCCGTTGATTTGGTTTGTTTTTTAGTGAAATGGCTTCTAAAACTTCAAATGCGTTGTTCTTGTGCTTTTTCAAAGCCCTAGATGCTTTCCATTCATTTCAAACAATTTGATCACTTTGCCTCAAGTTTGAGTTTATGAACAGTGTTTTTCCAAACTTCTTGCTTCTAATTCCGTTGATTTTGATTGTTTTTCAGTGAAATGGCTTCTAAAACTTCAAATGCGTTGTTCTTGTGCTTTTTCAAAGCCCTAGATGCTTTCAATTCATTTCAAACAATTTGATCCCTTTGCCTCAAGTTTGAGTTTATGAACAGTGTTTTTCCGAACTTCTTGCTTCTAATTCCGTTGATTTGGTTTGTTTTTTAGTGAAATGGCTTCTAAAACTTCAAATGCGTTGTTCTTGTGCTTTTTCAAAGCCCTAGATGCTTTCAATTCATTTCAAACAATTTGATCCCTTTGCCTCAAGTTTGAGTTTATGAACAGTGTTTTTCCAAACTTCTTGCTTCTAATTCCGTTGATTTGGTTTGTTTTTTAGTGAAATGGCTTCTAAAACTTCAAATGCGTTGTTCTTGTGCTTTTTCAAAGCCCTAGATGCTTTCAATTCATTTCAAACAATTTGATCCCTTTGCCTCAAGTTTGAGTTTATGAACAGTGTTTTTCCAAACTTCTTGCTTGTAATTCCGTTGATTTGGTTTTTGTTTTTTTGTGAAATTGCTTCAAAATCTTCAAATGCGTTGTTCTAGTGCTTTTCAAAGCCCTAGATGCTTTCCATTCATTTCAAACAGTTTGATCCCTTTGCCTCAAGTTTGAGTTTATGAACAGTGTTTTTCCAAACTTCTTGCTTGTAATTCCGTTGATTTGGTTTTTGTTTTTTAGTGAAATTGCTTCAAAATCTTCAAATGCGTTGTTCTAGTGCTTTTCAAAGCCCTAGATGCTTTCCATTCATTTCAAACAATTTGATCACTTTGTTTTGATTTTCCAATCTTCTGGCTTCTAATTCCCTTGATTTGGTTTGTCGTTTAGTGAATTGGCTTCTAAAATCTTTAAATGCGTTGTTCTAGTTCATTTCAAACAATTTGATCACTTTGCTTCATGTTTGAGTTTATGAACAGGGATTTTCCAAACTTCTGGGTTCTAAATCCGTTGATTTGGTTTGGTTTTTTAGTGAAATGGCTTCTAAAACTTCAAATGCGTCGTTCTTGTGATTTTTGAAAGCCCTAGATGCTTTCCATTCATTTGATCACTTTGCTTCAAGTTTGAGTTTATGAACAATCTTTTTCCAAACTTCTTGCTTCCAATTCCGTTGATTTGGTTTGTTTTTTAGTGAAATGGCTTCTAAAACTTCAAATGCGTTGTTCTTGTGCTTTTTCAAAGCCCTAGATGCTTTCCATTCATTTCAAACAATTTGATCACTTTGCCTCAAGTTTGAGTTTATGAACAGTGTTTTTCCAAACTTCTTGCTTCTAATTCCGTTGATTTGGTTTTTGTTTTTTAGTGAAATTGCTTCAAAATCTTCAAATGCGTTGTTCTAGTGCTTTTCAAAGCCCTAGATGCTTTCCATTCATTTCAAACAATTTGATCACTTTGTTTTGATTTTCCAATCTTCTGGCTTCTAATTCTCTTGATTTGGTTTGTCTTTTAGTGAATTGGCTTCTAAAATCTTTAAATGCGTTGTTCTAGTTCATTTCAAACAATTTGATCACTTTGCTTCATGTTTGAGTTTATGAACAGGGATTTTCCAAACTTCTGGGTTCTAAATCCGTTGATTTGGTTTGGTTTTTTAGTGAAATGGCTTCTAAAACTTCAAATGCGTCGTTCTTGTGATTTTTGAAAGCCCTAGATGCTTTCCATTCATTTGAAACAATTTGATCACTTTGCTACAAGATTGAGTTTATGAACAATCTTTTTTCCAAACTTCTTGCTTCCAATTCCGTTGATTTGGTTTGTTTTTTAGTGAAATGGCTTCTAAAACTTCAAATCGTTGTTCTTGTGATTTTTCAAAGCCCTAGATGCTTTCCATTCATTTCAAACAATTTGATCACTTTGCCTCAAGTTTGAGTTTATGAACAGTGTTTTTCCAAACTTCTTGCTTGTAATTCCGTTGATTTTGTTTGTTTTTTAGTGAAATGGCTTCTAAAACTTCAAATGCGTTGTTCTTGTGCTTTTTCAAAGCCCTAGATGCTTTCAATTCATTTCAAACAATTTGATCCCTTTGCCTCAAGTTTGAGTTTATGAACAGTGTTTTTCCAAACTTCTTGCTTCTAATTCCGTTGATTTGGTTTGTTTTTTAGTGAAATGGCTTCTAAAACTTCAAATGCGTTGTTCTTGTTCTTTTCAAAGCCCAAGATGCTTTCCATTCATTTCAAACGATTTGATCACTTTGCTTCAAGTTTGAGTTTATGAACAATGTTTTTCCAAACTTCTTGCTTGTAATTCCGTTGATTTTGTTTGTTTTTTAGTGAAATGGCTTCTAAAACTTCAAATGCGTTGTTCTTGTGCTTTTTCAAAGCCCTAGATGCTTTCAATTCATTTCAAACAATTTGATCCCTTTGCCTCAAGTTTGAGTTTATGAACAGTGTTTTTCCAAACTTCTTGCTTGTAATTCCGTTGATTTGGTTTTTGTTTTTTTGTGAAATTGCTTCAAAATCTTCAAATGCGTTGTTCTAGTGCTTTTCAAAGCCCTAGATGCTTTCCATTCATTTCAAACAATTTGATCACTTTGTTTTGATTTTCCAATCTTCTGGCTTCTAATTCCCTTGATTTGGTTTGTCTTTTAGTGAATTGGCTTCTAAAATCTTTAAATGCGTTGTTCTAGTTCATTTCAAACAATTTGATCACTTTGCTTCATGTTTGAGTTTATGAACAGGGATTTTCCAAACTTCTGGGTTCTAAATCCGTTGATTTGGTTTGGTTTTTTAGTGAAACGGCTTCTAAAACTTCAAATAAGTCGTTCTTGTGATTTTTGAAAGCCCTAGATGCTTTCCATTCATTTGAAACAATTTGATCACTTTGCTTCAAGTTTGAGTTTATGAACAATCTTTTTCCAAACTTCTTGCTTCCAATTCCGTTGATTTGGTTTGTTTTTTAGTGAAATGGCTTCTAAAACTTCAAATGCGTTGTTCTTGTGCTTTTTCAAAGCCCTAGATGCTTTCCATTCATTTCAAACAATTTGATCACTTTGCCTCAAGTTTGAGTTTATGAACAGCGTTTTTCCAAACTTCTTGCTTCTAATTCCGTTGATTTGGTTTTTGTTTTTTAGTGAAATTGCTTCAAAATCTTCAAATGCGTTGTTCTAGTGCTTTTCAAAGCCCTAGATGCTTTCCATTCATTTCAAACAATTTGATCACTTTGTTTTGATTTTCCAATCTTCTGGCTTCTAATTCTCTTGATTTGGTTTGTCTTTTAGTGAATTGGCTTCTAAAATCTTTAAACGCGTTGTTCTAGTTCATTTCAAACAATTTGATCACTTTGCTTCATGTTTGAGTTTATGAACAGGGATTTTCCAAACTTCTGGGTTCTAAATCCGTTGATTTGGTTTGGTTTTTTAGTGAAATGGCTTCTAAAACTTCAAATGCGTCGTTCTTGTGATTTTTGAAAGCCCTAGATGCTTTCCATTCATTTGAAACAATTTGATCACTTTGCTTCAAGTTTGAGTTTATGAACAATCTTTTTCCAAACTTCTTGCTTCCAATTCCGTTGATTTGGTTTGTTTTTTAGTGAAATGGCTTCTAAAACTTCAAATGCGTTGTTCTTGTGCTTTTTCAAAGCCCTAGATGCTTTCCATTCATTTCAAACAATTTGATCACTTTGCCTCAAGTTTGAGTTTATGAACAGTGTTTTTCCAAACTTCTTGCTTCTTATTCCGTTGATTTGGTTTGTTTTTTAGTGAAATGGCTTCTAAAACTTCAAATGCGTTGTTCTTGTTCTTTTCAAAGCCCAAGATGCTTTCCATTCATTTCAAACAATTTGATCACTTTGCTTCAAGTTTGAGTTTATGGACAATGTTTTTCCAAACTTCTTGCTTGTAATTCCGTTGATTTTGTTTGTTTTTTAGTGAAATGGCTTCTAAAACTTCAAATGCGTTGTTCTTGTGCTTTTTCAGAGCCCTAGATGCTTTCAATTCATTTCAAACAATTTGATCCCTTTGCCTCAAGTTTGAGTTTATGAACAGTGTTTTTCCAAACTTCTTGCTTCTAATTCCGTTGATTTGGTTTGTTTTTTAGTGAAATGGCTTCTAAAACTTCAAATGCGTTGTTCTTGTTCTTTTCAAAGCCCAAGATGCTTTCCATTCACTTCAAACAATTTGATCACTTTGCTTCAAGTTTGAGTTTATGAACAATGTTTTTCCAAACTTCTTGCTTGTAATTCCGTTGATTTTGTTTGTTTTTTTAGTGAAATGGCTTCTAAAACTTCAAATGCGTTGTTCTTGTGCTTTTTCAAAGCCCTAGATGCTTTCAATTCATTTCAAACAATTTGATCCCTTTGCCTCAAGTTTGAGTTTATGAACAGTGTTTTTCCAAACTTCTTGCTTGTAATTCCGTTGATTTGGTTTTTGTTTTTTTGTGAAATTGCTTCAAAATCTTCAAATGCGTTGTTCTAGTGCTTTTCAAAGCCCTAGATGCTTTCCATTCATTTCAAACAATTTGATCACTTTGTTTTGATTTTCCAATCTTCTGGCTTCTAATTCCCTTGATTTGGTTTGTCGTTTAGTGAATTGGCTTCTAAAATCTTTAAATGCGTTGTTCTAGTTCATTTCAAACAATTTGATCACTTTGCTTCATGTTTGAGTTTATGAACAGGGATTTTCCAAACTTCTGGGTTCTAAATCCGTTGATTTGGTTTGGTTTTTTAGTGAAACGGCTTCTAAAACTTCAAATAAGTCGTTCTTGTGATTTTTGAAAGCCCTAGATGCTTTCCATTCATTTGAAACAATTTGATCACTTTGCTTCAAGTTTGAGTTTATGAACACTCTTTTTCCAAACTTCTTGCTTCCAATTCCGTTGATTTGGTTTGTTTTTTAGTGAAATGGCTTCTAAAACTTCAAATGCGTTGTTCTTGTGCTTTTTCAAAGCCCTAGATGCTTTCCATTCATTTCAAACAATTTGATCACTTTGCCTCAAGTTTGAGTTTATGAACAGTGTTTTTCCAAACTTCTTGCTTCTAATTCCGTTGATTTGGTTTTTGTTTTTTAGTGAAATTGCTTCAAAATCTTCAAATGCGTTGTTCTAGTGCTTTTCAAAGCCCTAGATGCTTTCCATTCATTTCAAACAATTTGATCACTTTGTTTTGATTTTCCAATCTTCTGGCTTCTAATTCTCTTGATTTGGTTTGTCTTTTAGTGAATTGGCTTCTAAAATCTTTAAATGCGTTGTTCTAGTTCATTTCAAACAATTTGATCACTTTGCTTCATGTTTGAGTTTATGAACAGGGATTTTCCAAACTTCTGGGTTCTAAATCCGTTGATTTGGTTTGGTTTTTTAGTGAAATGGCTTCTAAAACTTCAAATGCGTCGTTCTTGTGATTTTTGAAAGCCCTAGATGCTTTCCATTCATTTGAAACAATTTGATCACTTTGCTTCAAGTTTGAGTTTATGAACAATCTTTTTCCAAACTTCTTGCTTCCAATTCCGTTGATTTGGTTTGTTTTTTAGTGAAATGGCTTCTAAAACTTCAAATGCGTTGTTCTTGTGCTTTTTCAAAGCCCTAGATGCTTTCCATTCATTTCAAACAATTTGATCCCTTTGCCTCAAGTATGAGTTTATGAACAGTGTTTTTCCAAACTTCTTGCTTGTAATTCCGTTGATTTTGTTTGTTTTTTAGTGAAATGGCTTCTAAAACTTCAAATGCGTTGTTCTTGTGCTTTTTCAGAGCCCTAGATGCTTTCAATTCATTTCAAACAATTTGATCCCTTTGCCTCAAGTTTGAGTTTATGAACAGTGTTTTTCCAAACTTCTTGCTTCTAATTCCGTTGATTTGGTTTGTTTTTTAGTGAAATGGCTTCTAAAACTTCAAATGCGTTGTTCTTGTTCTTTTCAAAGCCCAAGATGCTTTCCATTCACTTCAAACAATTTGATCACTTTGCTTCAAGTTTGAGTTTATGAACAATGTTTTTCCAAACTTCTTGCTTGTAATTCCGTTGATTTTGTTTGTTTTTTTAGTGAAATGGCTTCTAAAACTTCAAATGCGTTGTTCTTGTGCTTTTTCAAAGCCCTAGATGCTTTCAATTCATTTCAAACAATTTGATCCCTTTGCCTCAAGTTTGAGTTTATGAACAGTGTTTTTCCAAACTTCTTGCTTGTAATTCCGTTGATTTGGTTTTTGTTTTTTTGTGAAATTGCTTCAAAATCTTCAAATGCGTTGTTCTAGTGCTTTTCAAAGCCCTAGATGCTTTCCATTCATTTCAAACAATTTGATCACTTTGTTTTGATTTTCCAATCTTCTGGCTTCTAATTCCCTTGATTTGGTTTGTCGTTTAGTGAATTGGCTTCTAAAATCTTTAAATGCGTTGTTCTAGTTCATTTCAAACAATTTGATCACTTTGCTTCATGTTTGAGTTTATGAACAGGGATTTTCCAAACTTCTGGGTTCTAAATCCGTTGATTTGGTTTGGTTTTTTAGTGAAACGGCTTCTAAAACTTCAAATAAGTCGTTCTTGTGATTTTTGAAAGCCCTAGATGCTTTCCATTCATTTGAAACAATTTGATCACTTTGCTTCAAGTTTGAGTTTATGAACAATCTTTTTCCAAACTTCTTGCTTCCAATTCCGTTGATTTGGTTTGTTTTTTAGTGAAATGGCTTCTAAAACTTCAAATGCGTTGTTCTTGTGCTTTTTCAAAGCCCTAGATGCTTTCCATTCATTTCAAACAATTTGATCACTTTGCCTCAAGTTTGAGTTTATGAACAGTGTTTTTCCAAACTTCTTGCTTCTAATTCCGTTGATTTGGTTTTTGTTTTTTAGTGAAATTGCTTCAAAATCTTCAAATGCGTTGTTCTAGTGCTTTTCAAAGCCCTAGATGCTTTCCATTCATTTCAAACAATTTGATCACTTTGTTTTGATTTTCCAATCTTCTGGCTTCTAATTCTCTTGATTTGGTTTGTCTTTTAGTGAATTGGCTTCTAAAATCTTTAAATGCGTTGTTCTAGTTCATTTCAAACAATTTGATCACTTTGCTTCATGTTTGAGTTTATGAACAGGGATTTTCCAAACTTCTGGGTTCTAAATCCGTTGATTTGGTTTGGTTTTTTAGTGAAATGGCTTCTAAAACTTCAAATGCGTCGTTCTTGTGATTTTTGAAAGCCCTAGATGCTTTCCATTCATTTGAAACAATTTGATCACTTTGCTTCAAGTTTGAGTTTATGAACAATCTTTTTCCAAACTTCTTGCTTCCAATTCCGTTGATTTGGTTTGTTTTTTAGTGAAATGGCTTCTAAAACTTCAAATGCGTTGTTCTTGTGCTTTTTCAAAGCCCTAGATGCTTTCCATTCATTTCAAACAATTTGATCACTTTGCCTCAAGTTTGAGTTTATGAACAGTGTTTTTCCAAACTTCTTGCTTCTTATTCCGTTGATTTGGTTTGTTTTTTAGTGAAATGGCTTCTAAAACTTCAAATGCGTTGTTCTTGTTCTTTTCAAAGCCCAAGATGCTTTCCATTCATTTCAAACAATTTGATCACTTTGCTTCAAGTTTGAGTTTATGGACAATGTTTTTCCAAACTTCTTGCTTGTAATTCCGTTGATTTTGTTTGTTTTTTAGTGAAATGGCTTCTAAAACTTCAAATGCGTTGTTCTTGTGCTTTTTCAAAGCCCTAGATGCTTTCAATTCATTTCAAACAATTTGATCCCTTTGCCTCAAGTTTGAGTTTATGAACAGTGTTTTTCCAAACTTCTTGCTTCTAATTCCGTTGATTTGGTTTGTTTTTTAGTGAAATGGCTTCTAAAACTTCAAATGCGTCGTTCTTGTGATTTTTGAAAGCCCTAGATGCTTTCCATTCATTTGAAACAATTTGATCACTTTGCTTCAAGTTTGAGTTTATGAACAATCTTTTTCCAAACTTCTTGCTTCCAATTCCGTTGATTTGGTTTGTTTTTTAGTGAAATGGCTTCTAAAACTTCAAATGCGTTGTTCTTGTGCTTTTTCAAAGCCCTAGATGCTTTCCATTCATTTCAAACAATTTGATCACTTTGCCTCAAGTTTGAGTTTATGAACAGTGTTTTTCCAAACTTCTTGCTTCTAATTCCGTTGATTTGTGATGCGGCTAAAATAGCCTCACAATTTAACCCTGCAAAAATGTAGTTGTCAGTATAGGATAAGCAGGGATCGTTCAGTCCGGGGATTGTAGGGTACACCTACACAAAAAGGTCAATTAACAAATAAAAGAATAAAATGGGGTTTTTGAGATTTGGTTCCTAATCTATTTAAAATAAAAACAAAACAAATAAAACTATATACAATGATCGACTTCCCTAACCTAGACCAATACCACTCAGAAATTACTAAGTGTAAAAACAGAAAATCCATTTCAACATGCTACAAAAATGTGCCCATCTTAAACGCTTAGATAAGAGCCCAAATGAAAAGCCTCAGCGGATCAATCCATTTATCTGATTCGTTCTAATGTAGGTTTGGATCGGAAAAGTCCTTACCAAGCCTAATACTACTAATTTTCGAAAACACTCAGCGTAATTCTCTTAACTAGTAGTATTATCTAACCCTCGAATCAACTCACACGTGCAAATTAACCATTACTCATAGAATTTAACACGTAATTTCCAGAATCGTTTAATCATTAAAGCATGATTTTTACCACTTTTTAGAACTAATTGCTACTTGTTTAACTCAGCGCCTTAACAAATAACAATTACCCTTGGCAAATTAAGCAAACACACAAGAACTCTCACCATTATTCTAGCATGCAAACTTATGAACCTAACTCTGAAAATTACCTAAACACATAAAAGGGCACAAGATTGTAAAATGCATCATAAAAGAATTCTCGAAAATTAACTCAATAATAAACTGAAAATCTCAAAAATATTAATAAAAATATTCTGAAAATTTCATGTCTCCAATTACACAACTCGCAAATCCGAACACACAAAACCGAAACAAAAATTGTGAGTAGAGTCATAGTTACACTTTGAAGCTTTCCTCAGCGGCTTGGCAACAAGGTGATGAACTCGTCTCTGCTATGGTGGTGGAGCGTCCTTGACTCAGCGCCTAAGAACTTCGTAGATTGATGGATGGATGGTGGTCACGGTCTTGTAGGTGATGGAAGTTTAAGGAGTGAATTGGGCAGAGTCTTGGAATAGTTTTTGGCCAGGAAGTGATAGGCCCGGAAGTGATCTTGGCTAGGAAGTGATAGACAAGGAACTGATCTTGGTCAGGAAGTGATAGAAATTCTGTTCTGGACGTTGCCTATTTATAGGGGAGCATTGGTTGGCTTTTGTCGATCATACCCTTCATCATTGGACGGATGGGATTGCATCATAATTCCTTTAATTTTCCAACTGAAAACGTCTCCTTTATGGCCTTAACTCCTCTCATAATGGGGTCTTTTAACAGCTGAAACGTCTTTCTCCTTTATTTATTTTCCAGCTGAAACGTCTTTCTCCTTTATTTCCCTTCTTCATTGCTTGGTCAAACGTCTTAAATTTCCTACAAAAAGGTGGAGAATATCAGATTTTTTTTAAGAGAAAATAAAGGGAATTAATGTAAAGACCGCAAAAACGTCGACGGTAAGGAATCCTGATCCCGTTAGGATTTTTTTCATAAATTTCGCATTTTGCGCCTATTTTACGCCAAACACTGTACAAGACTCTTAAACTGACTCGATGACTCAAAACACGAAACTTAAGGGAGAAACAAGTCTAAAATGGGGCATATACTCAATAATATCGTCGCACTTTATGCTCCTATCAAATACCCCACACTTAGCTTTTGCTAGTCCCTTAGCAAAACAGAAATACAAAACAAAACAAAGACTCGACAAAAAGCAAGTAAATGACTCTACTACCCATAACTGTTGTCTCAGAGACTCCAAACTCATGGCTTTCACGTTAAACACTTAATCAAAATCGCATAGATAATTCCATGGTTAATAAACATGTAACGCTCATATGACTAAGTAAGATGTGGAGAACTTAAGTTATACAGTGAATGATAGCATGTTTCGAACAAGTCCAATCCAAACTCACAAGGCATACTCTCGATTTTTCTCTCAGAAATGGCTATGCTTAAAAGCTTCACACTCAAGTATATGCAAGAGAACAAATTGTAAGGCAACAAACAGCTTGCATATTTCATCAATAAACGCATTTTGTGAAGAATTATTAAAGACCTCATGAAATGACTAAGTGCACAAATGGACCTAAACCATAAGCTCGACTGCGTACCTGACTCCACTAACCAAAGACTGCCCATCTCAAGGATCAAGTCAGCACTTAAAATAGGTTGTAATGGGGCTAAGCTAGGGTTTTCGAAATGAAGATTAAGGATACAAAAATCCTAAGGACCTAGCAGAGCATATATGGACCACCTTATGTCATCATTTTTGTAGACCAAATATCATTGTTTTGGGCCAAACCTTCACTCTAACCAACTTGGGAATGGACAAAGGCATAATTTTCAACTTTGAGCCTTCTACAAATTTGAAAGTCCAAAACCACACTTCAACAATTTCCCAAGAGTTTTCTTTTCAATTTTTCTTCTCTTTTGCCACTTTTCTTTCTTTCTTTCTTTTTCATTTTCATTTTCTTTCAATTTTTTTTTATGGAAAATTTTTTTTTTCTCTTCTTTTTTTTTTCTTGGATTTTCCCCACCCCACACTTGTCTTTCATCGTCACCCCTACACATTATGTCATGCTCTACTAAGTCCCTAGGACAAGGGTAGAGATATCCTGTACTAAGCTCATGGTAGGGTAGTGAGGGTGATGAAACAAAGGTTTTAAACGTAGGCTCAAAGGGGTTCACTCTAAGGAGTCCCACGACGGGCACAATTGGGGACACATGCTTGTTTGGCTATGGTGGTTACCCTAATGCCTTCTATCCTATCCAGGATCAGTGCATATTATGGCATACAAGTTTTGACAGTCACAACAGCCGAGTTCTAGTACTCTCTAGTCCATTAAAATCTATGGCACATGATCATTGGATTTTCAAAGAATGATGAGGTTTTGCAAATACAGCCACGAAATTCTAGAATTATCAATTAAGCACTCGAAAAGAAAGTATTTTAGCTCAAAAGCTCACTTAGGGTCAAATGAATCAGACTTAATCCTAGCATGCTTAATGAACCAAGTTACAATCCTATCTCAAATCTTCATACAAGTATCACAACGTCGATTAACCACAGAATTCAATTAAGTCCTATTTCGATTGTGAAAACCTTCAGCCATGAATTCAGAGACATGTTCATCCTAGACGTTAGGAGCATCCTAAGACTCAAACAAACAAAAAGACTATAAAACCAACAAAATAATTATTATTATTATTATTTTTTTTAAACTGAAAAAATTCTGAAAATAAAGGTGTAAACCCACCCCATACTTAGAATCTACATTGTCCTCAATGTAGGCAAAAAAAAAATAATAATAATAATAATAAAATATGGTATATAGACCCTAAATATGGGAAGGGTAAAATAAACAAACAAACAAACAAAGACACAAGTACAATTCAACCTAAGCAAGTGAAGTGATAGAAATGTCAAACTCTCGTTGATGGCTCCTCCACAGCTTCTGTTGAAATGGGTTGCCTCCCATGCAGCGCTTAATATTTATAGTCCTTCAGCCGGGACTCTTCTCCTTGTTCACACGTCATGGGGTGCCTCCTGGAGGGGTATCTCTTCCAATGTGTGCCCCACGAAGGACTCATAGTAGGGCTTGAGACGATGCCCATTTACCTTGAACTCCTTCCCCGTCTTCTCACTCTTGATCTCTACAGCACCATGAGCAAACACATTTGTAACTATAAATGGGCCAACCCAACGAGAACGAAGTTTACCAGGGAATAGCTTAAGTCTGGAATGGAATAACAGAACTTTCTGGCCCACTTGGAAGCTTTTTCCGCGGATCATTTTGTCATGGTAGGCCTTTGTCTTCTCCTTGTAGATCCATGAAGCATCGTAGGCCTCATTCCTTATCTCCTCAAGCTCATTTAGCTGTAGCTTCCTATGTAGGCCCGCTTCATCATAATCCATGTTGAACTTCTGGACAGCCCACCAAGCCTTGTGCTCTAGCTCCACTGGAAGGTGGCATGCCTTTCCGTAGGCCAACCTAAAGGGAGACATCCCAATAGGCGTCTTGTAGGCTGTTCTGTAGGCCCACAATGCATCATCTAATCTCTGGCTCCAATCCTTCCTTGTTGGGCCCACTGTCTTTTCGAGTATCCTCTTGATCTCCCTGTTGGACACCTCTGCTTGGCCACTGGTCTGAGGGTGGTAGGGCGTGGACACCTTATGGGTTACCCCATACTTCTTCAGCAAAGCCTCGATTGTCCGGTTGCAAAAATGAGAACCTCCATCACTGATCAGCACACGTGGCACACCAAACCTGGAAAATATGTTAGTTTTCAAGAAACCTGCAACCACTTTTGAATCGTTAGTCCTGGTGGCTTTTGCTTCCACCCACTTTGATACATAGTCCACAGCCAATAGTATATATAAACAGCCATTAGACGAAGGAAATGGGCCCATAAAGTCAATGCCCCAAACATCGAAAATTTCTACAGTTATTATTGGGCTCATGGGCATTTGATCTTTTGGGCCAAGATTACCAGTCCGTTGGCATCTATCACAAGAAATACAAAACAAGTTTGCATCCTTGAAGATAGTGGGCCAATAAAATCCACAGTCTAAGACCTTCAAGGCCGTTCTACGAGGCCCAAAGTGGCCTCCACAAGCCTCACTATGGCAAAATGACATAATTGACCTATGCTCAGACTCTGGGACACATCTCCTAATGACTTGGTCACTACAATGTTTCCATAAATAGGGCTCATCCCAAATAAAGTGCCTAGCCATTTTCTTCAATTTATCCTTACTAGCTTTGGAAAGTGTGTCAGGAAATGTCCTAGTGACTAAATAGTTAACTATATCCGCATACCAGGGCACACTAACCTCTATCCCAAAGAGCTGCTCATCTGGGAAAGTTTCCTGTAGGGGCTGGATGTCCTCCTCATGTACTATCCTGCTCAAATGGTCCGCCACCACATTCTCGCTTCCCTTCTTGTCCTTGATCGCTAGGTCAAACTCCTGCAGCAGCAAGATCCATCTAATCAATCTGGGCTTGGCCTCCTTCTTGATCATCAGATATCTCAAGGCTGCATGGTCAGAGTAAACAATTACTTTAGAGTGCAATAAATAAGAACGAAACTTATCTAAAGCAAAGACTACAGCCAAGAGTTCTTTTTCAGTGGTGGAGTAGTTGAGCTGGGCGTCGTTGAGGGTCCGAGAAGCATAGTAAATAGCATAGGGCTTCTTATCCTTCCTCTGGCCCAACACAGCTCCAACAGCATAGTCTGATGCATCACACATAAGCTCGAAGGGTAGACTCCAATCCGGTGGGCACATGATGGGGGCCGTGGTCAACAACTCCTTGAGCTTTTCAAACGCCTTCTTGCAATCCTCATTGAACACAAAGGGCACGTCCTTTTGCAATAGGGCACACATAGGTCTCGCCACCTTGGAGAAGTCTTTGATGAACCGCCTGTAAAATCCTGCATGGCCAAGAAAAGAGCGTACCTCCCTCACAGTTGTGGGGGAGGGTAAGTGACGTACAAGATCAACCTTAGCCTTATCTACCTCAATGCCCCTAGCAGATATTATGTGTCCTAACACTATCCCTTGTGTCACCATGAAGTGACACTTCTCCCAATTCAGCACAAGGTTAGTTTCTACACACCTCTCAAGTATCAATCCTAGATTCTCTAAACAAGTATCAAAATCTTTACCGAAGACACTAAAGTCGTCCATAAAGACTTCAATAATATTTTCAATGTATTCTGAGAAAATGGAAAGCATACATCTTTGGAAAGTACCTGGTGCGTTGCATAAGCCGAAGGGCATGCGCCTATAAGCAAAGGTCCCAAAGGGGCACGTGAAGGTCGTCTTCTCCTGATCCTCGTGGGCTATGCAGATCTGGTTGTACCCACTATATCCGTCCAAGAAGCAATAGTAGGAATGGCCCGCTAAGCGCTCCAACATCTGGTCAATAAAAGGCAAGGGCATATGATCCTTCCTCGTTGTGGCATTCAGCTTCCGGTAGTCGATACATACCCTATGACCAGTCACTAATCTCTGGGGCACTAGCTCATTATCCTCGTTCTGTACCACTGTCACCCCAGACTTCTTGGGCACCACTTGCACTGGAGAGACCCACTTACTATCAGAAATGGGGTAGATCACCCCACAATCTAGCAACTTGATCACCTCGTCTTGGACCACCTTCATCATGGGCGGATGTAGACGCCTTTGGGCTTCTCTTGTGGGCTTGGCGCCATCTTCTAACAGGATCCGGTGGACACACGTGGTTGGGCTGATCCCCTTGATATCTGCTAGAGTCCAACCAATGGCAGTCTTGTGCTTCTTCAACACGTCCACCAACTTCCTTTCTTGCTCTACCTCCAGCGTTGACGATATGATCACTGGGAGGGTCTCCTTTTCTCCTAGGTACGCGTACTTCAAATGCTCAGGGAGTACCTTCAATTCCAACTTGGGTGCCTGAACAATAGAGCGTAGCATTTTATTAGTAGAAACCGGAATTGACAAATAGGAAATTGACCTCTTTATAGGCTGAGCCTCCAGTGAGGCCACAGTCTTGATCACTCTAGGCTCCTCAACGTCCCACTCAACCTTGGGGATAGGTTCCCCATTTGCATCATATCCGACAACCTCCTCTAGGGTCAGAGCCAATTCATCCTCAACCATTACTTCAGAGAAAACCTGCGCGAGTGAATCAACTACATCAATAGCAAAGCAAGGTTTCAAGTCAGAAACAGGGTACCTCATGGCTTCAAGAATGTTGAAGCGTATAACATCACCATCAAACTCCATGGTGAGAGTCCCTTTGTACACGTCGATCTTCGTTCTTGCAGTCCTCATAAAGGGACGCCCTAAAAGTAATGGAGTGGTATTTAGGGGTGATTCCTCCATGTCCAATACGTAGAAATCCGCAGGGAATATCAGATGGTTTACCTGCACAAGAACATCCTCAACATACCCTTGAGGGTATTTGTTAGACCTATCAGCAAGTTGAATGACAACATTATCCCTTTTAAGAGGGCCTAGACCTAGGGACACATACAAATTATAAGGCATAACATTTATGGATGCCCCTAAGTCTAACATCACATTTTCAAACCTGGTGTCACCAATGATACAGGGAACAGAAAAACTCCCTGGGTCCTTCAACTTTGGGGGTAGTTTCCTCTGGATAACGGCTGATACCGTCTCGCTCATTTTCACCACCTCCTTCAATCTTGTCTGCCTCCTTGTGGTGCAAAGCTCCTTCAAGAACTTGGCGTATTTAGGCACTTGTTTGATGCACTCAATCAGGGGCATATTCACTTGAACCTTCTTGAAGATTTCCAAGATCTCTTGATCAGATTTATCTTTCTTCGTCTTGGCAAACCTGCTTGGGAAAGGTATAGAAACAACTGGGTTAGTCTTAATTAAACCACTAGAGTTAGGAATTGTACCTTTGGGTGCCTCAGCTTGGGGCACGTTAACTTCCACCCTTGATGTAGCTAGGTCCTTCTCAACATCCTCCTTAGACACCTCCACAACGTCTTCTTCTTCATTATGGGCCGCTTGGATCTTCTTGTGGGCTCTGGGAGGGTCAACTAGTACGCGTCCACTCCTAGTGATGATGGCTTGGGCGTGCTCATTCCTTGGGTTAGGCACTGTGTTGCTCGGTAGCTTCCCTGTTTCAGCAATTCGACCCATGAAATCCACCACTTGGCCCATTTGATTCTTGAGCTCTGCAATATCCTTTGAATGGGTCGCCTGTCCTACAACCAAAGCTTGAGTAGCCGTGTTAAGTTGTTGTTGCCCCGCAGCAAGGGACTTCAACAGTTCATCATAATTAGGGGCACTCAAAGTATTAGAAACAGGAGGTGGAGGGACAGAATTGGGAATACCAAAAGTTTGAGGTACCTGAGGCCTCAAAAACAAACCTGGTGGGCGCTGAGAATTCTGACCTGGGCCTTGAGGTGGTCTCAAGGTGTTATCATTGTTGGCCCAACGAAAGTTGGGGTGATCTCTGAGCCCAGGATTGTACGTATTGGAGTAAGGGTTGTACCTCGGGCCGCCTTGACCTCCATGATACCCTAGGGCGTTAACAGATTCCCATCCTTCTGGAGAGGCAAGCTGGGGACATTTATCAGTGGGGTGCCCTTGAGTCGAGCACATCCCACACACTTGAGCCATTGCTCCTCCTCCATTACCGTTTAAGACTTGAGACAGCAGAGTAGACATCTTGTTGACCTTGTCTTCAAGAGCAGAGTTAGTGGACACCTCATGTACCCTCCGTTGAGTGGAAAGCACCCCCTCATATTGCTGATAGTTTAGTGCACGATTAGTAAGTAGCTCCCTTGCATCAGCAGGTGTCTTATCCATAAAGGACCCTCCAGCAGCAGCATCTAACAGACCACGCTCATTAGCGGTGAGTCCTTCATAAAAATAGGTAAGGAGGGACCCCTCACTCATCCCATGGTTAGGGCATGATGCTACAAGGCTCTTAAACCTGTCCAAATAATTGCAGAAATTCTCCTCATGTCCTTGCGTGATTCCACTAATCTGCTTCCTCAAAACAGTGACCTTTGAGGCAGGAAAGTACTTCGTAAGGAACTCGCCCTTCATCCTATCCCAAGTGTTGATAGTCCCAGCAGGCAGCTCAAATAGCCAAGTCTTGGCCTTGTCCTCCAAAGTAAAGGGGAATGCCTTCATCTTCAAGATATTGATATCAGCTCCTTTAGGGCACATACTCCCACAGACAAACTCGAACTCCTTGAGATGCTTATTGGTGTCTTCACTACTCATCCCATGAAACTTGGGTAGGTGATGCAGAAACCCACTCTTTAACTCAAAATCATCATTAAGCCCCTCTCCTGGTTCTGGATAGGCAATGCATAAGGGCGCAGCACCCCCACCTGTAGGATTAGACAGTTGCCTAATAGTCTCAGCCATTGGTGCTTGTACTTGCTCAACACGGGCGTGCTCTTCCTCTTCTTCCTCTTCTGTATTCGCAACGTCCTCTTCAGTGACCTCCTCTTCCTCCTCTTCAAAGACTTGTTCTTCTCCTTCTTCAGAATGGTCAGGTTTGTTGATCTCCTCGGTTGATCTAGTTGAGGAGTTATAACCTGAATAGTTAGAGTCCTGAGAATCCCTCCTTTCTAGAAGAGGGCGGTCTGAAAAAGTGAGTTCTGCCCTTTGCTTAGCACGTTCCAATTTCTCAAAGAGCTCCTTAGTCTTATCAGAGACAGTGGACATTCATGGACCTTTAAGACCAAATCAAGTGTTAATAACATATACAAGGTTCGAAATACAAACATTATGTCTTTCCTACTTTCTAAGTTACTTTTACATTTACATACTTAGGTATTGGAACAGAGGACCTCGTTTGTGCAATGGGACTATAGAACAGCTACCCTCGACAAGGTCATGTTTAATCCAATATACCTTAAGCATGTCACATAACATTTTTTATTTTTTTTTTATCTTTTTTTTTTTTTTTTAAGTTTGTTATAAACTTAGTTAATATCTCAATTGATTCCAAGTTGTAAGTCGAGCCCAATAGAAACCACTACTATTGGTGAGATACGATATAGGGATAGTCGCCTAGACATAAGTCTCTTTCCGTGGTTTCAGAAGGCCAGATAGCCAGATTAAGAGGTAAGTGAGAGGGAGGACTCATTTTGGTGATACTACGGAGGCTACTCCCTCATTGAGGTTTACGCCCCTATTGGCTACTTCCACATTGTGGTTTACGCACAGTCTATAGTATCTCTGAGATCCAATTTGAACCCATCACCCAGGGTCTCAACCTAAGACACCATCTGTAATGCCCCTTACTCAGTTTGGAAATTAACTCATGTGTTAGACTGTTCTCCAAATGCTAATAAAGGCCGCCCTCAACCTCAAGAGACCTTAGAAAGGTACTAATGAAGGGTTTAGGCCAATATTAACAAAAGGGCCCTTGTCTACTCATACGATTTTACACACTTACAACAATTAAGTATTTAACTAAATTCATGACAACATACAATTTACAACAATTAAGTATATTAATCTAAGTGAAACACATACAATTTACAACATGCTTTAAAAAAAACTCATTCTACAATTTACAATATGCTTAAAAACTTCTACAAATTGTACAACAATTATAAAAGACATGCTTAATTTCGTAACACTCATAAAACTTAAACTAAATCACAATTATAGCTTGGCCAAACATAAATCGCAATTTGTCACCATTCCACAAGTGTAGTACAAAAATTTAGCATGCATTCTATATACAACAAAATCGATGACACTTTATATGTTAGGGATTTTAACAATCCCCGGCAACGGCGCCAAAAATTGATGCGGCTAAAATAGCCTCACAATTTAACCCTGCAAAAATGTAGTTGTCAGTATAGGATAAGCAGGGATCGTTCAGTCCGGGGATTGTAGGGTACACCTACACAAAAAGGTCAATTAACAAATAAAAGAATAAAATGGGGTTTTTGAGATTTGGTTCCTAATCTATTTAAAATAAAAACAAAACAAATAAAACTATATACAATGATCGACTTCCCTAACCTAGACCAATACCACTCAGAAATTACTAAGTGTAAAAACAGAAAATCCATTTCAACATGCTACAAAAATGTGCCCATCTTAAACGCTTAGATAAGAGCCCAAATGAAAAGCCTCAGCGGATCAATCCATTTATCTGATTCGTTCTAATGTAGGTTTGGATCGGAAAAGTCCTTACCAAGCCTAATACTACTAATTTTCGAAAACACTCAGCGTAATTCTCTTAACTAGTAGTATTATCTAACCCTCGAATCAACTCACACGTGCAAATTAACCATTACTCATAGAATTTAACACGTAATTTCCAGAATCGTTTAATCATTAAAGCATGATTTTTATCACTTTTTAGAACTAATTGCTACTTGTTTAACTCAGCGCCTTAACAAATAACAATTACCCTTGGCAAATTAAGCAAACACACAAGAACTCTCACCATTATTCTAGCATGCAAACTTATGAACCTAACTCTGAAAATTACCTAAACACATAAAAGGGCACAAGATTGTAAAATGCATCATAAAAGAATTCTCGAAAATTAACTCAATAATAAACTGAAAATCTCAAAAATATTAATAAAAATATTCTGAAAATTTCATGTCTCCAATTACACAACTCGCAAATCCGAACACACAAAACCGAAACAAAAATTGTGAGTAGAGTCATAGTTACACTTTGAAGCTTTCCTCAGCGGCTTGGCAACAAGGTGATGAACTCGTCTCTGCTATGGTGGTGGAGCGTCCTTGACTCAGCGCCTAAGAACTTCGTAGATTGATGGATGGATGGTGGTCACGGTCTTGTAGGTGATGGAAGTTTAAGGAGTGAATTGGGCAGAGTCTTGGAATAGTTTTTGGCCAGGAAGTGATAGGCCCGGAAGTGATCTTGGCTAGGAAGTGATAGACAAGGAACTGATCTTGGTCAGGAAGTGATAGAAATTCTGTTCTGGACGTTGCCTATTTATAGGGGAGCATTGGTTGGCTTTTGTCGATCATACCCTTCATCATTGGACGGATGGGATTGCATCATAATTCCTTTAATTTTCCAACTGAAAACGTCTCCTTTATGGCCTTAACTCCTCTCATAATGGGGTCTTTTAACAGCTGAAACGTCTTTCTCCTTTATTTATTTTCCAGCTGAAACGTCTTTCTCCTTTATTTCCCTTCTTCATTGCTTGGTCAAACGTCTTAAATTTCCTACAAAAAGGTGGAGAATATCAGATTTTTTTTAAGAGAAAATAAAGGGAATTAATGTAAAGACCGCAAAAACGTCGACGGTAAGGAATCCTGATCCCGTTAGGATTTTTTTCATAAATTTTCCATTTTGCGCCTATTTTACGCCAAACACTGTACAAGACTCTTAAACTGACTCGATGACTCAAAACACGAAACTTAAGGGAGAAACAAGTCTAAAATGGGGCATATACTCAATAATATCGTCGCACTTTATGCTCCTATCAATTTGGTTTTTGTTTTTTAGTGAAATTGCTTCAAAATCTTCAAATGCGTTGTTCTAGTGCTTTTCAAAGCCCTAGATGCTTTCCATTCATTTCAAACAATTTGATCACTTTGTTTTGATTTTCCAATCTTCTGGCTTCTAATTCTCTTGATTTGGTTTGTCTTTTAGTGAATTGGCTTCTAAAATCTTTAAATGCGTTGTTCTAGTTCATTTCAAACAATTTGATCACTTTGCTTCATGTTTGAGTTTATGAACAGGGATTTTCCAAACTTCTGGGTTCTAAATCCGTTGATTTGGTTTGGTTTTTTAGTGAAATGGCTTCTAAAACTTCAAATGCGTCGTTCTTGTGATTTTTGAAAGCCCTAGATGCTTTCCATTCATTTGAAACAATTTGATCACTTTGCTTCAAGTTTGAGTTTATGAACAATCTTTTTCCAAACTTCTTGCTTCCAATTCCGTTGATTTGGTTTGTTTTTTAGTGAAATGGCTTCTAAAACTTCAAATGCGTTGTTCTTGTGCTTTTTCAAAGCCCTAGATGCTTTCAATTCATTTCAAACAATTTGATCCCTTTGCCTCAAGTTTGAGTTTATGAACAGTGTTTTTCCAAACTTCTTGCTTCTAATTCCGTTGATTTGGTTTGTTTTTTAGTGAAATGGCTTCTAAAACTTCAAATGCGTTGTTCTTGTTCTTTTCAAAGCCCAAGATGCTTTCCATTCATTTCAAACAATTTGATCACTTTGCTTCAAGTTTGAGTTTATGAACAATGTTTTTCCAAACTTCTTGCTTGTAATTCCGTTGATTTTGTTTGTTTTTTAGTGAAATGGCTTCTAAAACTTCAAATGCGTTGTTCTTGTGCTTTTTCAAAGCCCTAGATGCTTTCAATTCATTTCAAACAATTTGATCCCTTTGCCTCAAGTTTGAGTTTATGAACAGTGTTTTTCCAAACTTCTTGCTTGTAATTCCGTTGATTTGGTTTTTGTTTTTTTGTGAAATTGCTTCAAAATCTTCAAATGCGTTGTTCTAGTGCTTTTCAAAGCCCTAGATGCTTTCCATTCATTTCAAACAATTTGATCACTTAGTTTTGATTTTCCAATCTTCTGGCTTCTAATTCCCTTGATTTGGTTTGTCTTTTAGTGAATTGGCTTCTAAAATCTTTAAATGCGTTGTTCTAGTTCATTTCAAACAATTTGATCACTTTGCTTCATGTTTGAGTTTATGAACAGGGATTTTCCAAACTTCTGGGTTCTAAATCCGTTGATTTGGTTTGTTTTTTAGTGAAATGGCTTCGAAAACTTCAAATGCGTTGTTCTTGTGCTTTTTCAAAGCCCTAGATGCTTTCCATTCATTTCAAACAATTTGATCACTTTGCCTCAAGTTTGAGTTTATGAACAGTGTTTTTCCAAACTTCTTGCTTCTTATTCCGTTGATTTGGTTTGTTTTTTAGTGAAATGGCTTCTAAAACTTCAAATGCGTTGTTCTTGTTCTTTTCAAAGCCCAAGATGCTTTCCATTCATTTCAAACAATTTGATCACTTTGCTTCAAGTTTGAGTTTATGGACAATGTTTTTCCAAACTTCTTGCTTGTAATTCCGTTGATTCTGTTTGTTTTTTAGTGAAATGGCTTCTAAAACTTCAAATGCGTTGTTCTTGTGCTTTTTCAAAGCCCTAGATGCTTTCAATTCATTTCAAACAATTTGATCCCTTTGCCTCAAGTATGAGTTTATGAACAGTGTTTTTCCAAACTTCTTGCTTCTAATTCCGTTGATTTGGTTTGTTTTTTAGTGAAATGGCTTCTAAAACTTCAAATGCGTCGTTCTTGTGCTTTTTCAAAGCCCTAGATGCTTTCCATTCATATTGAAACAATTTGATCACTTTGATTCAAGTTTGGGTTTATGAACAGTGATTTTCCAAACTTCTTGCTTCTAATTCCGTTGATTTGGTTTGTTTTTTAGTGAAATGGCTTCTAAATCTTCAAATGCGTTGTTCTTGTTCTTTTCAAAGCCCAAGATGCTTTCCATTCATTTCAAATAATTTGATCACTTTGCCTCAAGTTTGAGTTTATGAACAGTGTTTTTCCAAACTTCTTGCTTCTAATTCCGTTGATTTGGTTTGTTTTTTAGTGAAATGGCTTCTAAAACTTCAAATGCGTTGTTCTTGTTCTTTTCAAAGCCCAAGATGCTTTCCATTCATTTCAAACAATTTGATCACTTTGCTTCAAGTTTGAGTTTATGGAGAATGTTTTTCCAAACTTCTTGCTTGTAATTCCGTTGATTTGGTTTGTTTTTTAGTGAAATGGCTTCTAAAACTTCAAATGCGTTGTTCTTGTGCTTTTTCAAAGCCCTAGATGCTTTCCATTCATTTCAAACAATTTGATCACTTTGATTCAAGTTTGAGTTTATGAACAGTGATTTTCCAAACTTCTTGGTTCTAAATCCGTCTATTTGGTTTGGTTTTTTAGTGAAATGGCTTCTAAAACTTCAAATGCGTCGTTCTTGTTCTTTTCAAAGCCCAAGATGCTTTCCATTCATTTTAAACAATTTGATCACTTTGCTTCAAGTTTGAGTTTATGAACAATCTTTTTCCAAACTTCTTGCTTCTAATTCCGTTGATTTGGTTTGTTTTTTAGTGAAATGGCTTCTAAAACTTCAAATGCGTTGTTCTTGTTCTTTTCAAAGCCCAAGATGCTTTCCATTCATTTCAAACAATTTGATCACTTTGCTTCAAGTTTGAGTTTATGGAGAATGTTTTTCCAAACTTCTTGCTTGTAATTCCGTTGATTTGGTTTGTTTTTTAGTGAAATGGCTTCTAAAACTTCAAATGCGTTGTTCTTGTGCTTTTTAATATATTGTGAGAGTTTTACAACAATTGTAAGTTGTGAGGTGTGTTATGCTCATTTGAGCTTTATAATATATTGTGAGAGTGAATTGTAATAATGAACTCGAAGTTTCGAGATTTGGTTTTTTTGTAATTGTAATTATTCAGGTTTCGGATTTGAATTTATCATTCAAAATCCGGGGCGTGACAGATTTCATGTTCTTAAACCTAGCACCATTCATATCGAAACCCTAAGTGTTTGCAACCACATAAGATTAAAATACAAAAGTTATCTATAACGCAAATTTAATTAAACAAACCCACATAAGCAACTCTCGAATCACAATATATGAATCTGAAAATTCTCAATTAATCATAAAAATTCCAGAAATAATACTTTGTTCAAACATATATGTCAACTAGTTCATAACCAACGAAATTCAAAGCAAAGGTTACAAAGGAGAATAGGATTACACCGTGGATGAAGATGAGATGGATGATTCACGTTGTGGATTCTTGAAACTCGAAAGCAAGCTTCAAGGATGGCTATGGATGGAAGTGCTCACGGCTTCTCTTCTTCTTCTTTGGCCTTGCTTGAACTCGTGGAGATGACTAAACTTGAAACTAGAGGATGGAAAGGAAAATGGAAAGGAAATGGAGAGACAAAGAAGATGGAATGGATGAAGGAATGTCCTTTCTTCTTTGTTGTAGCCTCTATTTATAGGCTACCAAGCAAAACTATTTGGATTTAAACAAATGATGATATGTTAGGTTTGAGCATTTAAACATTAATGGAATTTATTAGGTTTGAATATTTAAACACTAATGGAATTTGTTAGGTTTGAGTCACTTTCTACTCATTTTTCCTTCAATTAATTCTCCACCAAGACTTCAGATTTTGCCCGTGACTTCTTCATATGAAATGATCCATCATGAGTGTAGATCATTCTGTAAAATTTTCAGAATTTATCTCCATGTGTTTGGGCCGGAATTTCTGCTGGACTCCTTACAGGTCCAGTTTTCCAGTTTTGCTTCTGCAGAAAATTGGGCTGACTGTTTGAAGGCCTTCCACTTCTTTTTGGCTCTTGCACTCTTCATAAGAAATGTTTCTTAGGATGTCTAGAATGGATCTGGAAGGTTTCAGCTCATTTGAAGTTCATTTGGTCAGGTGGTCGCTCCTTCTTCCTTGCTTGGCTTGGTTTCTCCTAGCCGGAGTAGGAAAATGTGTAAAGTTGACCTTTTTAGTGCATTTCCATTTTTCTCCATCATTTTATGGACCTAACACTTATTTCATCATCATCTACTCCAATGTACCTAAAAATAAAAATTGAATTAAAAATCGATTCGTTAAGGAATTAACTAAGCAAAATGTGAGGAATTAACTATTAAAATATCACATTAAAATGCTTCTATCATGCCTCAAGTTTGAGTTTATGAACAGTGTTTTTCCAAACTTCTTGCTTCTAATTCCGTTGATTTTGTTTGTTTTTTAGTGAAATTGCTTCAAAATCTTCAAATGCGTTGTTCTAGTGCTTTTCAAAGCCCTAGATGCTTTCCATTCATTTCAAACAATTTGATCACTTTGTTTTGATTTTCCAATCTTCTGGCTTCTAATTCTCTTGATTTGGTTTGTCTTTTGGTGAAATGGCTTCTAAAATCTTCAAATGCGTTGTTCTAGTTCATTTCAAACAATTTGATCACTTTGCTTCAAGTTTGTGTTTATGAACAGTGATTTTCCAAACTTCTTGGTTCTAAATCCGTGTATTTGGTTTGGTTTTTTAGTGAAATGGCTTCTAAAACTTCAAATGCGTCATTCTTGTGATTTTTGAAAGCCCTAGATGCTTTCCATTCATTTGAAACAATTTGATCACTTTGCTTCAAGTTTGAGTTTATGAACAATCTTTTTCCAAACTTCTTGCTTCTAATTCCGTGTATTTGGTTTGTTTTTTAGTGAAATGGCTTCGAAAACTTCAAATGCGTTGTTCTTGTGCTTTTTCAAAGCCCTAGACGCTTTCCATTCATTTGAAACAATTTGATCACTTTGCTTCAAGTTTGAGTTAATGAACAGTGATTTTCCAAACTTCTTGGTTCTAAATCCGTGTATTTGGTTTGGTTTTTTAGTGAAATGGCTTCTAAAACTTCAAATGCGTCATTCTTGTGATTTTTGAAAGCCCTAGATGCTTTCCATTCATTTGAAACAATTTGATCACTTTGCTTCAAGTTTGAGTTTATGAACAATCTTTTTCCAAACTTCTTGCTTCTAATTCCGTTGATTTGGTTTGTTTTTTAGTGAAATGGCTTCTAAAACTTCAAATGCGTTGTTCTTGTGCTTTTTCAAAGCCCTAGATGCTTTCCATTCATTTCAAACAATTTGATCACTTTGCCTCAAGTTTGAGTTTATGAACAGTGTTTTTCCAAACTTCTTGCTTCTAATTCCGTTGATTTTGTTTGTTTTTTAGTGAAATTGCTTCTAAATCTTCAAATGCGTTGTTCTTATTCTTTTCAAAGCCGAAGATACTTTCCATTCATTTCAAACAATTTGATCCCTTTGCTTCAAGTTTGAGTTTATGAACAATGTTTTTCCAAACTTCTTGCTTCTAATTCCGTTGATTTGGTTTGTTTTTTAGTGAAATGGCTTCTAAAACTTCAAATGCGTTGTTCTTGTGATTTTTCAAAGCCCTCGATGCTTTCCATTCATTTCAAACAATTTGATCACTTTGCTTCAAGTTTGTGTTTATGAACAGTGATTTTCCAAACTTCTTGGTTCTAAATCCGTGTATTTGGTTTGGTTTTTTAGTGAAATGGCTTCTAAAACTTCAAATGCGTCATTCTTGTGATTTTTGAAAGCCCTAGATGCTTTCCATTCATTTGAAACAATTTGATCACTTTGCTTCAAGTTTGAGTTTATGAACAATCTTTTTCCAAACTTCTTGCTTCTAATTCCGTGTATTTGGTTTGTTTTTTAGTGAAATGGCTTCGAAAACTTCAAATGCGTTGTTCTTGTGCTTTTTCAAAGCCCTAGACGCTTTCCATTCATTTGAAACAATTTGATCACTTTGCTTCAAGTTTGAGTTTATGAACAGTGATTTTCCAAACTTCTTGCTTCTAATTCCGTTGATTTGGTTTTTGTTTTTTAGTGAAATTGCTTCAAAATCTTCAAATGCGTTGTTCTAGTGCTTTTCAAAGCCCTAGATGCTTTCCATTCATTTCAAACAATTTGATCACTTTGTTTTGATTTTCCAATCTTCTGACTTCTAATTCTCTTGATTTGGTTTGTCTTTTAGTGAAATGGCTTCTAAATTCTTTAAATGCGTTGTTCTAGTTCATTTCAAACAATTTGATCACTTTGCTTCATGTTTGAGTTTATGAACAGGGATTTTCCAAACTTCTGGGTTCTAAATCCGTTGATTTGGTTTGGTTTTTTAGTGAAATGGCTTCTAAAACTTCAAATGCGTCGTTCTTGTGATTTTTGAAAGCCCTAGATGCTTTCCATTCATTTCAAATAATTTGATCGCTTTGCCTCAAGTTTGAGTTTATGAACAGTGTTTTTCCAAACTTCTTGCTTCCAATTCCGTTGATTTGGTTTGTTTTTTAGTGAAATGGCTTCTAAAACTTCAAATGCGTCGTTCTTGTGCTTTTTCAAAGCCCTAGATGCTTTCCATTCATTTGAAACAATTTGATCACTTTGCTTCAAGTTTGAGTTTATGAACAGTGATTTTCCAAACTTCTTGCTTCTAATTCCGTTGATTTGGTTTTTGTTTTTTAGTGAAATTGCTTCAAAATCTTCAAATGCGTTGTTCTAGTGCTTTTCAAAGCCCTAGATGCTTTCCATTCATTTCAAACAATTTGATCACTTTGTTTTGATTTTCCAATCTTCTGGCTTCTAATTCTCTTGATTTGGTTTGTCTTTTGGTGAAATGGCTTCTAAAATCTTTAAATGCGTTGTTCTAGTTCATTTCAAACAATTTGATCACTTTGCTTCATGTTTGAGTTTATGAACAGTGATTTTCCAAACTTCTTGGTTCTAAATCCGTTGATTTGGTTTGGTTTTTTAGTGAAATGGCTTCTAAAACTTCAAATGCGTCGTTCTTGTGATTTTTGAAAGCCCTAGATGCTTTCCATTCATTTGAAACAATTTGATCACTTTGCTTCACGTTTGAGTTTATGAACACTCTTTTTCCAAACTTCTTGCTTCCAATTCCGTTGATTTGGTTTGTTTTTTAGTGAAATGGCTTCTAAAACTTCAAATGCGTTGTTCTTGTGCTTTTTCAAAGCCCTAGATGCTTTCCATTCATTGCAAACAATTTGATCACTTTGCTTCAAGTTTGAGTTAATGAACAGTGATTTTCCAAACTTCTTGGTTCTAAATCCGTGTATTTGGTTTGGTTTTTTAGTGAAATGGCTTCTAAAACTTCAAATGCGTCATTCTTGTGATTTTTGAAAGCCCTAGATGCTTTCCATTCATTTGAAACAATTTGATCACTTTGCTTCAAGTTTGAGTTTATGAACAATCTTTTTCCAAACTTCTTGCTTCTAATTCCGTTGATTTGGTTTGTTTTTTAGTGAAATGGCTTCTAAAACTTCAAATGCGTTGTTCTTGTGCTTTTTCAAAGCCCTAGATGCTTTCCATTCATTTCAAACAATTTGATCACTTTGCCTCAAGTTTGAGTTTATGAACAGTGTTTTTCCAAACTTCTTGCTTCTAATTCCGTTGATTTTGTTTGTTTTTTAGTGAAATTGCTTCTAAATCTTCAAATGCGTTGTTCTTATTCTTTTCAAAGCCGAAGATACTTTCCATTCATTTCAAACAATTTGATCCCTTTGCTTCAAGTTTGAGTTTATGAACAATGTTTTTCCAAACTTCTTGCTTCTAATTCCGTTGATTTGGTTTGTTTTTTAGTGAAATGGCTTCTAAAACTTCAAATGCGTTGTTCTTGTGATTTTTCAAAGCCCTCGATGCTTTCCATTCATTTCAAACAATTTGATCACTTTGCTTCAAGTTTGTGTTTATGAACAGTGATTTTCCAAACTTCTTGGTTCTAAATCCGTGTATTTGGTTTGGTTTTTTAGTGAAATGGCTTCTAAAACTTCAAATGCGTCATTCTTGTGATTTTTGAAAGCCCTAGATGCTTTCCATTCATTTGAAACAATTTGATCACTTTGCTTCAAGTTTGAGTTTATGAACAATCTTTTTCCAAACTTCTTGCTTCTAATTCCGTGTATTTGGTTTGTTTTTTAGTGAAATGGCTTCGAAAACTTCAAATGCGTTGTTCTTGTGCTTTTTCAAAGCCCTAGACGCTTTCCATTCATTTGAAACAATTTGATCACTTTGCTTCAAGTTTGAGTTTATGAACAGTGATTTTCCAAACTTCTTGCTTCTAATTCCGTTGATTTGGTTTTTGTTTTTTAGTGAAATTGCTTCAAAATCTTCAAATGCGTTGTTCTAGTGCTTTTCAAAGCCCTAGATGCTTTCCATTCATTTCAAACAATTTGATCACTTTGTTTTGATTTTCCAATCTTCTGACTTCTAATTCTCTTGATTTGGTTTGTCTTTTAGTGAAATGGCTTCTAAATTCTTTAAATGCGTTGTTCTAGTTCATTTCAAACAATTTGATCACTTTGCTTCATGTTTGAGTTTATGAACAGGGATTTTCCAAACTTCTGGGTTCTAAATCCGTTGATTTGGTTTGGTTTTTTAGTGAAATGGCTTCTAAAACTTCAAATGCGTCGTTCTTGTGATTTTTGAAAGCCCTAGATGCTTTCCATTCATTTCAAATAATTTGATCACTTTGCCTCAAGTTTGAGTTTATGAACAGTGTTTTTCCAAACTTCTTGCTTCCAATTCCGTTGATTTGGTTTGTTTTTTAGTGAAATGGCTTCTAAAACTTCAAATGCGTCGTTCTTGTGCTTTTTCAAAGCCCTAGATGCTTTCCATTCATTTGAAACAATTTGATCACTTTGCTTCAAGTTTGAGTTTATGAACAGTGATTTTCCAAACTTCTTGCTTCTAATTCCGTTGATTTGGTTTTTGTTTTTTAGTGAAATTGCTTCAAAATCTTCAAATGCGTTGTTCTAGTGCTTTTCAAAGCCCTAGATGCTTTCCATTCATTTCAAACAATTTGATCACTTTGTTTTGATTTTCCAATCTTCTGGCTTCTAATTCTCTTGATTTGGTTTGTCTTTTGGTGAAATGGCTTCTAAAATCTTTAAATGCGTTGTTCTAGTTCATTTCAAACAATTTGATCACTTTGCTTCATGTTTGAGTTTATGAACAGTGATTTTCCAAACTTCTTGGTTCTAAATCCGTTGATTTGGTTTGGTTTTTTAGTGAAATGGCTTCTAAAACTTCAAATGCGTCGTTCTTGTGATTTTTGAAAGCCCTAGATGCTTTCCATTCATTTGAAACAATTTGATCACTTTGCTTCACGTTTGAGTTTATGAACACTCTTTTTCCAAACTTCTTGCTTCCAATTCCGTTGATTTGGTTTGTTTTTTAGTGAAATGGCTTCTAAAACTTCAAATGCGTTGTTCTTGTGCTTTTTCAAAGCCCTAGATGCTTTCCATTCATTGCAAACAATTTGATCACTTTGCTTCAAGTTTGAGTTAATGAACAGTGATTTTCCAAACTTCTTGGTTCTAAATCCGTGTATTTGGTTTGGTTTTTTAGTGAAATGGCTTCTAAAACTTCAAATGCGTCATTCTTGTGATTTTTGAAAGCCCTAGATGCTTTCCATTCATTTGAAACAATTTGATCACTTTGCTTCAAGTTTGAGTTTATGAACAATCTTTTTCCAAACTTCTTGCTTCTAATTCCGTTGATTTGGTTTGTTTTTTAGTGAAATGGCTTCTAAAACTTCAAATGCGTTGTTCTTGTGCTTTTTCAAAGCCCTAGATGCTTTCCATTCATTTCAAACAATTTGATCACTTTGCCTCAAGTTTGAGTTTATGAACAGTGTTTTTCCAAACTTCTTGCTTCTAATTCCGTTGATTTTGTTTGTTTTTTAGTGAAATTGCTTCTAAATCTTCAAATGCGTTGTTCTTATTCTTTTCAAAGCCGAAGATACTTTCCATTCATTTCAAACAATTTGATCCCTTTGCTTCAAGTTTGAGTTTATGAACAATGTTTTTCCAAACTTCTTGCTTCTAATTCCGTTGATTTGGTTTGTTTTTTAGTGAAATGGCTTCTAAAACTTCAAATGCGTTGTTCTTGTGAATTTTCAAAGCCCTCGATGCTTTCCATTCATTTCAAACAATTTGATCACTTTGCTTCAAGTTTGTGTTTATGAACAGTGATTTTCCAAACTTCTTGGTTCTAAATCCGTGTATTTGGTTTGGTTTTTTAGTGAAATGGCTTCTAAAACTTCAAATGCGTCATTCTTGTGATTTTTGAAAGCCCTAGATGCTTTCCATTCATTTGAAACAATTTGATCACTTTGCTTCAAGTTTGAGTTTATGAACAATCTTTTTCCAAACTTCTTGCTTCTAATTCCGTGTATTTGGTTTGTTTTTTAGTGAAATGGCTTCGAAAACTTCAAATGCGTTGTTCTTGTGCTTTTTCAAAGCCCTAGACGCTTTCCATTCATTTGAAACAATTTGATCACTTTGCTTCAAGTTTGAGTATATGAACAGTGATTTTCCAAACTTCTTGCTTCTAATTCCGTTGATTTGGTTTTTGTTTTTTAGTGAAATTGCTTCAAAATCTTCAAATGCGTTGTTCTAGTGCTTTTCAAAGCCCTAGATGCTTTCCATTCATTTCAAACAATTTGATCACTTTGTTTTGATTTTCCAATCTTCTGACTTCTAATTCTCTTGATTTGGTTTGTCTTTTAGTGAAATGGCTTCTAAATTCTTTAAATGCGTTGTTCTAGTTCATTTCAAACAATTTGATCACTTTGCTTCATGTTTGAGTTTATGAACAGGGATTTTCCAAACTTCTGGGTTCTAAATCCGTTGATTTGGTTTGGTTTTTTAGTGAAATGGCTTCTAAAACTTCAAATGCGTCGTTCTTGTGATTTTTGAAAGCCCTAGATGCTTTCCATTCATTTCAAATAATTTGATCACTTTGCCTCAAGTTTGAGTTTATGAACAGTGTTTTTCCAAACTTCTTGCTTCCAATTCCGTTGATTTGGTTTGTTTTTTAGTGAAATGGCTTCTAAAACTTCAAATGCGTCGTTCTTGTGCTTTTTCAAAGCCCTAGATGCTTTCCATTCATTTGAAACAATTTGATCACTTTGCTTCAAGTTTGAGTTTATGAACAGTGATTTTCCAAACTTCTTGCTTCTAATTCCGTTGATTTGGTTTTTGTTTTTTAGTGAAATTGCTTCAAAATCTTCAAATGCGTTGTTCTAGTGCTTTTCAAAGCCCTAGATGCTTTCCATTCATTTCAAACAATTTGATCACTTTGTTTTGATTTTCCAATCTTCTGGCTTCTAATTCTCTTGATTTGGTTTGTCTTTTGGTGAAATGGCTTCTAAAATCTTTAAATGCGTTGTTCTAGTTCATTTCAAACAATTTGATCACTTTGCTTCATGTTTGAGTTTATGAACAGTGATTTTCCAAACTTCTTGGTTCTAAATCCGTTGATTTGGTTTGGTTTTATAGTGAAATGGCTTCTAAAACTTCAAATGCGTCGTTCTTGTGATTTTTGAAAGCCCTAGATGCTTTCCATTCATTTGAAACAATTTGATCACTTTGCTTCAGGTTTGAGTTTATGAACACTCTTTTTCCAAACTTCTTGCTTCCAATTCCGTTGATTTGGTTTGTTTTTTAGTGAAATGGCTTCTAAAACTTCAAATGCGTTGTTCTTGTGCTTTTTCAAAGCCCTAGATGCTTTCCATTCATTGCAAACAATTTGATCACTTTGCTTCAAGTTTGAGTTAATGAACAGTGATTTTCCAAACTTCTTGGTTCTAAATCCGTGTATTTGGTTTGGTTTTTTAGTGAAATGGCTTCTAAAACTTCAAATGCGTCATTCTTGTGATTTTTGAAAGCCCTAGATGCTTTCCATTCATTTGAAACAATTTGATCACTTTGCTTCAAGTTTGAGTTTATGAACAATCTTTTTCCAAACTTCTTGCTTCTAATTCCGTTGATTTGGTTTGTTTTTTAGTGAAATGGCTTCTAAAACTTCAAATGCGTTGTTCTTGTGCTTTTTCAAAGCCCTAGATGCTTTCCATTCATTTCAAACAATTTGATCACTTTGCCTCAAGTTTGAGTTTATGAACAGTGTTTTTCCAAACTTCTTGCTTCTAATTCCGTTGATTTTGTTTGTTTTTTAGTGAAATTGCTTCTAAATCTTCAAATGCGTTGTTCTTATTCTTTTCAAAGCCGAAGATACTTTCCATTCATTTCAAACAATTTGATCCCTTTGCTTCAAGTTTGAGTTTATGAACAGTGTTTTTCCAAACTTCTTGCTTCTAATTCCGTTGATTTTGTTTGTTTTTTAGTGAAATTGCTTCTAAATCTTCAAATGCGTTGTTCTTATTCTTTTCAAAGCCGAAGATACTTTCCATTCATTTCAAACAATTTGATCCCTTTGCTTCAAGTTTGAGTTTATGAACAATGTTTTTCCAAACTTCTTGCTTCTAATTCCGTTGATTTGGTTTGTTTTTTAGTGAAATGGCTTCTAAAACTTCAAATGCGTTGTTCTTGTGATTTTTCAAAGCCCTCGATGCTTTCCATTCATTTCAAACAATTTGATCACTTTGCTTCAAGTTTGTGTTTATGAACAGTGATTTTCCAAACTTCTTGGTTCTAAATCCGTGTATTTGGTTTGGTTTTTTAGTGAAATGGCTTCTAAAACTTCAAATGCGTCATTCTTGTGATTTTTGAAAGCCCTAGATGCTTTCCATTCATTTGAAACAATTTGATCACTTTGCTTCAAGTTTGAGTTTATGAACAATCTTTTTCCAAACTTCTTGCTTCTAATTCCGTGTATTTGGTTTGTTTTTTAGTGAAATGGCTTCGAAAACTTCAAATGCGTTGTTCTTGTGCTTTTTCAAAGCCCTAGACGCTTTCCATTCATTTGAAACAATTTGATCACTTTGCTTCAAGTTTGAGTTTATGAACAGTGATTTTCCAAACTTCTTGCTTCTAATTCCGTTGATTTGGTTTTTGTTTTTTAGTGAAATTGCTTCAAAATCTTCAAATGCGTTGTTCTAGTGCTTTTCAAAGCCCTAGATGCTTTCCATTCATTTCAAACAATTTGATCACTTTGTTTTGATTTTCCAATCTTCTGACTTCTAATTCTCTTGATTTGGTTTGTCTTTTAGTGAAATGGCTTCTAAATTCTTTAAATGCGTTGTTCTAGTTCATTTCAAACAATTTGATCACTTTGCTTCATGTTTGAGTTTATGAACAGGGATTTTCCAAACTTCTGGGTTCTAAATCCGTTGATTTGGTTTGGTTTTTTAGTGAAATGGCTTCTAAAACTTCAAATGCGTCGTTCTTGTGATTTTTGAAAGCCCTAGATGCTTTCCATTCATTTCAAATAATTTGATCGCTTTGCCTCAAGTTTGAGTTTATGAACAGTGTTTTTCCAAACTTCTTGCTTCCAATTCCGTTGATTTGGTTTGTTTTTTAGTGAAATGGCTTCTAAAACTTCAAATGCGTCGTTCTTGTGCTTTTTCAAAGCCCTAGATGCTTTCCATTCATTTGAAACAATTTGATCACTTTGCTTCAAGTTTGAGTTTATGAACAGTGATTTTCCAAACTTCTTGCTTCTAATTCCGTTGATTTGGTTTTTGTTTTTTAGTGAAATTGCTTCAAAATCTTCAAATGCGTTGTTCTAGTGCTTTTCAAAGCCCTAGATGCTTTCCATTCATTTCAAACAATTTGATCACTTTGTTTTGATTTTCCAATCTTCTGACTTCTAATTCTCTTGATTTGGTTTGTCTTTTAGTGAAATGGCTTCTAAATTCTTTAAATGCGTTGTTCTAGTTCATTTCAAACAATTTGATCACTTTGCTTCATGTTTGAGTTTATGAACAGGGATTTTCCAAACTTCTGGGTTCTAAATCCGTTGATTTGGTTTGGTTTTTTAGTGAAATGGCTTCTAAAACTTCAAATGCGTCGTTCTTGTGATTTTTGAAAGCCCTAGATGCTTTCCATTCATTTCAAATAATTTGATCGCTTTGCCTCAAGTTTGAGTTTATGAACAGTGTTTTTCCAAACTTCTTGCTTCCAATTCCGTTGATTTGGTTTGTTTTTTAGTGAAATGGCTTCTAAAACTTCAAATGCGTCGTTCTTGTGCTTTTTCAAAGCCCTAGATGCTTTCCATTCATTTGAAACAATTTGATCACTTTGCTTCAAGTTTGAGTTTATGAACAGTGATTTTCCAAACTTCTTGCTTCTAATTCCGTTGATTTGGTTTTTGTTTTTTAGTGAAATTGCTTCAAAATCTTCAAATGCGTTGTTCTAGTGCTTTTCAAAGCCCTAGATGCTTTCCATTCATTTCAAACAATTTGATCACTTTGTTTTTATTTTCCAATCTTCTGGCTTCTAATTCTCTTGATTTGGTTTGTCTTTTGGTGAAATGGCTTCTAAAATCTTCAAATGCGTTGTTCTAGTTCATTTCAAACAATTTGATCACTTTGCTTCAAGTTTGTGTTTATGAACAGTGATTTTCCAAACTTCTTGGTTCTAAATCCGTGTATTTGGTTTGGTTTTTTAGTGAAATGGCTTCTAAAACTTCAAATGCGTCATTCTTGTGATTTTTGAAAGCCCTAGATGCTTTCCATTCATTTGAAACAATTTGATCACTTTGCTTCAAGTTTGAGTTTATGAACAATCTTTTTCCAAACTTCTTGCTTCTAATTCCGTGTATTTGGTTTGTTTTTTAGTGAAATGGCTTCGAAAACTTCAAATGCGTTGTTCTTGTGCTTTTTCAAAGCCCTAGACGCTTTCCATTCATTTGAAACAATTTGATCACTTTGCTTCAAGTTTGAGTTAATGAACAGTGATTTTCCAAACTTCTTGGTTCTAAATCCGTGTATTTGGTTTGGTTTTTTAGTGAAATGGCTTCTAAAACTTCAAATGCGTCATTCTTGTGATTTTTGAAAGCCCTAGATGCTTTCCATTCATTTGAAACAATTTGATCACTTTGCTTCAAGTTTGAGTTTATGAACAATCTTTTTCCAAACTTCTTGCTTCTAATTCCGTTGATTTGGTTTGTTTTTTAGTGAAATGGCTTCTAAAACTTCAAATGCGTTGTTCTTGTGCTTTTTCAAAGCCCTAGATGCTTTCCATTCATTTCAAACAATTTGATCACTTTGCCTCAAGTTTGAGTTTATGAACAGTGTTTTTCCAAACTTCTTGCTTCTAATTCCGTTGATTTTGTTTGTTTTTTAGTGAAATTGCTTCTAAATCTTCAAATGCGTTGTTCTTATTCTTTTCAAAGCCGAAGATACTTTCCATTCATTTCAAACAATTTGATCCCTTTGCTTCAAGTTTGAGTTTATGAACAATGTTTTTCCAAACTTCTTGCTTCTAATTCCGTTGATTTGGTTTGTTTTTTAGTGAAATGGCTTCTAAAACTTCAAATGCGTTGTTCTTGTGATTTTTCAAAGCCCTCGATGCTTTCCATTCATTTCAAACAATTTGATCACTTTGCTTCAAGTTTGTGTTTATGAACAGTGATTTTCCAAACTTCTTGGTTCTAAATCCGTGTATTTGGTTTGGTTTTTTAGTGAAATGGCTTCTAAAACTTCAAATGCGTCATTCTTGTGATTTTTGAAAGCCCTAGATGCTTTCCATTCATTTGAAACAATTTGATCACTTTGCTTCAAGTTTGAGTTTATGAACAATCTTTTTCCAAACTTCTTGCTTCTAATTCCGTGTATTTGGTTTGTTTTTTAGTGAAATGGCTTCGAAAACTTCAAATGCGTTGTTCTTGTGCTTTTTCAAAGCCCTAGACGCTTTCCATTCATTTGAAACAATTTGATCACTTTGCTTCAAGTTTGAGTTTATGAACAGTGATTTTCCAAACTTCTTGCTTCTAATTCCGTTGATTTGGTTTTTGTTTTTTAGTGAAATTGCTTCAAAATCTTCAAATGCGTTGTTCTAGTGCTTTTCAAAGCCCTAGATGCTTTCCATTCATTTCAAACAATTTGATCACTTTGTTTTGATTTTCCAATCTTCTGACTTCTAATTCTCTTGATTTGGTTTGTCTTTTAGTGAAATGGCTTCTAAATTCTTTAAATGCGTTGTTCTAGTTCATTTCAAACAATTTGATCACTTTGCTTCATGTTTGAGTTTATGAACAGGGATTTTCCAAACTTCTGGGTTCTAAATCCGTTGATTTGGTTTGGTTTTTTAGTGAAATGGCTTCTAAAACTTCAAATGCGTCGTTCTTGTGATTTTTGAAAGCCCTAGATGCTTTCCATTCATTTCAAATAATTTGATCGCTTTGCCTCAAGTTTGAGTTTATGAACAGTGTTTTTCCAAACTTCTTGCTTCCAATTCCGTTGATTTGGTTTGTTTTTTAGTGAAATGGCTTCTAAAACTTCAAATGCGTCGTTCTTGTGCTTTTTCAAAGCCCTAGATGCTTTCCATTCATTTGAAACAATTTGATCACTTTGCTTCAAGTTTGAGTTTATGAACAGTGATTTTCCAAACTTCTTGCTTCTAATTCCGTTGATTTGGTTTTTGTTTTTTAGTGAAATTGCTTCAAAATCTTCAAATGCGTTGTTCTAGTGCTTTTCAAAGCCCTAGATGCTTTCCATTCATTTCAAACAATTTGATCACTTTGTTTTGATTTTCCAATCTTCTGGCTTCTAATTCTCTTGATTTGGTTTGTCTTTTGGTGAAATGGCTTCTAAAATCTTTAAATGCGTTGTTCTAGTTCATTTCAAACAATTTGATCACTTTGCTTCATGTTTGAGTTTATGAACAGTGATTTTCCAAACTTCTTGGTTCTAAATCCGTTGATTTGGTTTGGTTTTATAGTGAAATGGCTTCTAAAACTTCAAATGCGTCGTTCTTGTGATTTTTGAAAGCCCTAGATGCTTTCCATTCATTTGAAACAATTTGATCACTTTGCTTCAGGTTTGAGTTTATGAACACTCTTTTTCCAAACTTCTTGCTTCCAATTCCGTTGATTTGGTTTGTTTTTTAGTGAAATGGCTTCTAAAACTTCAAATGCGTTGTTCTTGTAAAATATCCCTAGAATATCTCCTTTTAATTTCTGATTTTTGGACGCCAACTCCTTGTTTCTCTCTTGCAAATTCACGGCAAAACATCTTTAGGGCTAGGGTTTGCGTCACAAACCCTAGTTCCATGGGCTTTGGTGGGCTTTTATCCAATTAGCCAAAAATCCAACAAGTCTTGAGAGTTTTTGGGCCTCCATGCGTCACTTCTATGCCATGTCATCTTCCAACGTCACAACACTTTATTTTCTTCATTTCTTTTCATAGTTGCGTTGGAAACTTCATTGGTAAGCTCTCCTCCATTTCGCAGGGTTTCCTGGTTGCACTAGGAAAGCTTGTTTCTTCATTTCTGCTCAAATGTGTGGACCGTTTTCTCTCATATTTGTTTGTCTTGATGTTCGCAGGCTCCTCTTTCCATTTGTGAGTTCATTTCCACTTTCTAGCTCGGAGGTCCTGAAAATAGAAACTAGTATGAGAAATAGAAACTTTCCTAATTTGAAAAATAGCAACTTACCAAAAATGAAAAATAGAAAGTTACTAAAAATGAAAAAAATAGAAACTTGCCAGAAATGAGAAATGAAAACTACAAGAATAGAAACTTTCTAAAAATGGAAAATAGAAACTAAGAAAAATGGAAACTTTCTACAAATAGGAACTTTCCCAATCAAAGAATGGAAACTTTCCTAAACAGAGTTTTACTAAGGAAATGACGCAAGAAATGTAAGGAAATGTAGTTAAAACGTCGCATTAAAATGCTCCTATCAAATTCCCCCACACTTAGCTTTTGCTAGTCCCTTAGCAAAATCAAACAAAGACACACACTAAGACTCAACGAAAATTAAAGACTCAAACAAACAAAGACTCTATTGCCCTTCAACTATTTGTCTCAGCAATCTCTTACTTTCACAACACCAAGATTAGCACTTTACCAAGAATCAATTTTTAGGCATTCGAGAGTTAATTAAAACATATAATCCACACATACACAAGTAGGACTTGGTTGTAACAATGGTGATGGGTTTAAGCTTAGCATGCTTCAGACAAGTATGATTCAAATCTCACAAGTATATCCCTCTTTCTTCTCTCAGATCATGGCAATGCTTAAAAGCTTATTCACTCAAGTATATGTGAAAGATAAACAAGTGTATCACATATAAAGAAACGAAAGCACATAAATATTCTTTTAAAGATCTCATGAAGGATATCAACTACTTGCACGAATGGACTGCCATAGGTTCAACTCTTGTAACTCATCTCCACATCAAGGGCTGTCCCATCTTAAGGATCAAGAAGGTCCTCTCTCTCAAGGGTTGTAATGGGGCTCAGGCTCAAGGTTTAAAGAAACGAAAGGTAAGGATTTATCAAAGTGTCCTAAAAACCTAGTAGAGCTCATATGAATGTAGAGATCTCGAAATTCCACCAAGGCATTGCAAAAACGTCACTTCCCCATATAGGTCACATAAAAGGGCCAAATGTCTTCATGTTGGGCCCAATCTTCAATGTAAACTTCCCTTGACTCTAGTGAAATGGACAAAGGCCAAATTTTTCTGTAGTGGGCCTTCAATTTAAAGCAGAACTCCAAAATCACTAAGTATAGGGAACTTAATCCATAAACATTTCTTTCTTTTTATTTCTTTTTAGCCGTATATATTTTTTTCTTTCTTTTCATTTTTCACGGCTTTCTCATATTTTTTTTCTTTTCATGGACAAGTCTACCCCCACACTTGAACTTTCACCTCTTCTCAATCTTCATCTTTAATACCAAACCCATGTAATATGTCTCAAAAGTTAGCTCTACTAAGTTCTTAGAACAAAGGGTAGAGTTGTAACTACACTAAGCTTCATGGTTAAGGATTTTAAAGTGATGAACGAAAAGGCTTAATGTAGGCTCAAAGGGGCTTATCTAGGGGGGTCCCACGACGGGCACAAATAGGGACACAAGTTTATATGGCAATGGTGGTAATTCCTAGAGAACCTCTATCCCTTCCAGAATCAGGGCCATGTATTGATATTACGTCTCAACAAGCACAAGAGCGAATTCTAGCATCTCTAGTCCATTAAACTTAATCTATGGCAAGCAGTCAATCAAGATGAAAGAATAATGAGATCATCAAAACATCGCCAAGAAATTAAGAATATATTTTCATTTTCACTCCAAGAAAAAGGAACATGGCTCAAATATCTCACATGGGTTTTATGAATCAAAACTCATCCTAACATGCTCATATTCTGTACCAAGGTCACGAGATCCATATCCACTACACATGCATACATTTTTCATATATCTCAATTAACCAAAGAATACCATGTTAAAAATCATCTCAATGTTGTGATCCTCTTTTAGTCATGATTTCAGAGATATAGAATCATCCTAGACAGTTGAAGGGGCATCCTATGACTCAAAACAAAAACAAAAGCAACGAAATTTTTTTATTTTTCTGACATTTTTCGATTTTTTTTTTTTTTTTTTTTTTTTGTATTTTCCAATATATATGACTCAAAATAAAAGACAAAAATGTAAATCCCTTAATTCCCCCACACTTAAATATTGCATTGTCCTCAATGTAAGCAATTATAAGCATGCAATGAAACACTTAAGCATATAGAGATGGAATTTACGAAAATAAAGTTCAAAGACAAACAAAAAGCATAAAATAAAGAAGTAGGGAGGAAAAAGAGCAAATCTGCGTTGAAGGCTCCTCCACAGCTACTTCTGAATTGGGTTGCCTCCCAAGCAGCGCTTAATGTTTATAGTCTTTCAGCCTAGACTTGTACCTCCATTTAATCCTCAAGAGGTGGAACGTTTTGGAGGGGTACTTCCTCCACTTCGTGTTCCACAAAGGCCTCATAGTAAGGCTTCAAGCGATGGCCATTCACTTTGAACTCGTTACCTGTTTGTTCACTCTTTATCTGCACAGCTCCATGAGAAAACACATTAGTGATAACAAAAGGTCCAATCCAACGAGAACGAAGTTTACCTGGGAAGAGTTTTAGACGAGAATGGAAGAGAAGAACTTTTTGACCCACAACAAAAGTCTTCCTTCGAATCATTTTATCATGGAATGCCTTAGTCTTTTCTTTATAGATGTTGGCACTTTCGAAAGCATCATTCCTAATCTCCTCTAACTCTTGCAACTGCAGCTTCCTATGAAGCCCAGCTTCATCAATATCCATGTTAAACTGCTTCACAGCCCACCAAGCTTTGTGCTCTAACTCCACAGGTAAATGGCAAGGTTTGCCATAGACAATGCGATATGGGGACATACCTATGGGAGTCTTGTATGCAGTTCTGTAGGCCCACAAAGCATCCTCCAAGCGTAGGGACCAATCCTTCCTGTTGGGGTTCACAGTCTTTTCCAATATCCCCTTGATCTGACGATTTGAGACTTCAGCCTGCCCACTAGTTTGGGGGTGATAAGGTGTAGAAACCTTATGTGTAACATCATATTTCTTTAACAAGGCCTCAATCGTCCGATTGCAAAAATGGGATCCACCATCACTAATGAGAACTCTAGGCATTCCAAACCTGCTAAAGATGTTAGACTTGATAAAATCTGCAACAACCTTAGAGTCATTAGTTCTAGTGGCCTTTGCTTCCACCCATTTGGAAACATAGTCCACTGCAAGTAGGATATATAGAAACCCAAAAGATGAAGGGAAAGGTCCCATGAAATCTATGCCCCAGACATCAAATATTTCAACAGTTATGATATTAGACAATGGCATTTGATCTCTAGAACCTAGATTTCCGGTTCGTTGGCATCTATCACAAGTTAAACAATATGCATGTGCATCCTTAAATAACGTTGGCCAAAAGAACCCAGACTCTAACACCTTAAAAGCAGTCTTTTTAGACCCAAAGTGACCCCCACATGCTTTAGAATGGCAAAACGAAAGTATGGCATTATGTTCATGTTCAGGCACACATCTCCTAATCAGTTGATCAGAGCAATATTTCCACAAATAAGGTTCATCCCAAACATATTGCTTAACAGTTTTCTTAAGCCTATCTCTATGAGCACGTGACATGGTATCAGGAATCTTCCTAGAAACAATATAGTTCACAATATCAGCATACCATGGTTCACTTACCTGAAGTCCAAAAAGCTGCTCATCTGGAAACGTCTCCACCAGAGGGAGAGGGTCTTCTGCATGTACCAAACGACTCAAGTGGTCAGCTACCACGTTTTCACTACCCTTCTTGTCCTTGATTTCAACGTCAAACTCTTGTAAGAGTAGGATCCATCTGATAAGTCTTGGTTTCGCCTCCTTCTTGGTCATCAAGTACTTCAAAGCTGCATGGTCAGTATAAATAATTACCTTGGTACCAAGTAAGTAGGAACGAAACTTTTCAAGGGCAAAAACAACTGCAAGGAGCTCTTTCTCTGTGGTGGAATAATTCATTTGTGCATCATTCAGAGTCCTTGAGGCGTAGTAGATGGCATAGGGTCGTTTGTCCTTCCTTTGCCCCAAAACAGCTCCAACTGCATAGTCAGAGGCATCACACATCAACTCAAAGGGCAAGGACCAATCTGGAGGTAGCATGATGGGGGCTGACGTCAACAACTCCTTAAGCTTGTCAAAAGCATCTTGACACTCTTTGTCAAAGTGGAAGGGCACATCCTTCTGGAGTAGTTGACATAGAGGTCTCGAAATCTTGGAGAAGTCCTTGATAAACCTCCTATAAAAACCTGCATGGCCAAGGAACGAACGAATCTCTCTCACAGAAGTGGGAGAGGGTAAGTAACGCACAATATCAACCTTGGCCTTATCGACCTCTATTCCCCTAGCAGAGACAATATGTCCTAAAACTATGCCTTGTTTAACCATAAAATGGCATTTCTCCCAATTAAGTACAAGGTTAGTTTCCATGCAACGTTTGAGAATTATTTCCAGATTATTAAGACAATCATCAAAATTCTTTCCAAAGACTGAAAAGTCATCCATAAATACCTCTATGATTTTCTCAATATAATCTGAAAAGATACTTACCATACACCTCTGAAAGGTACCTGGAGCGTTGCAAAGGCCAAAGGGCATACGTCTATAGGCAAACGTCCCAAAGGGGCAAGTGAAGGTTGTCTTCTCTTGATCTTCATTGGCTATGGCAATCTGATTGTAGCCTGAGTAGCCATCCAAGAAGCAGTAGTAGTCATGTCCAGCTAGGCGCTCAAGCATCTGATCAATGAATGGAAGAGGAAAGTGATCTTTCCTTGTTGTTGCGTTGAGCTTCCTATAATCAATGCACACTCGGTGACCTGTGACTGTCCTTTGGGGCACCAGTTCGTTCTCAGCATTCTTCACCACAGTTACCCCAGATTTCTTGGGCACAACCTGAACTGGAGAGACCCACTTGGAGTCTGAAATGGGGTAGATCACCCCACAATCTAGGAGTTTGATAACCTCCTTCTTCACAACTTCCATCATTGGAGGGTTGAGACGACGTTGAGCCTCTCTAGTGGGTTTAGACCCCTCCTCTAGAAGTATCCTATGGACGCAAGTTGTAGGGCTAATTCCCTTGATGTCCGCCAATGTCCATCCTATGGCGGTCTTGTGTTGTTTCAGCATCTCCACCAACTTCTCTTCTTGTGGAGTCGTAAGCGCAGAGGACACTATCACTGGTAAGGTCTCCTTGTCTCCTAAGTAGACATACTTCAAATGGTCTGGAAGAGGTTTAAGCTCAAGTTCTGGGGCCTGGACCACTGAAGGTAAAGTCTTGTTAGTAGATAACTGAATGGACAAAGGAGAATTAGACTTACCTACATAAGGGGATGCTTCAAGGAAGGAGACGTTTTCAATTATCTTTCCTTCACAAGTGTCCTTCAATTCCTCCTTTGAGATAATGGCACCACCTTTTGTGTACCCTACTCCTTGTTCGAGGGTTGTGGCTAGGGTATCCTCATTCATGGCCTCAAACATTTTCTGGGCAAGGTCATCCAAAATATCAATAGAATAACAGTCATTTATATCAAGAGGATACCTCATGGCTTCAAAAATGTTGAAGCCAATAACGTCACCATCAAACTCCATGGTGAGAGAACCTGCATACACATCTATCTTTGTCCTAGCTGTCCTTAAGAAAGGACGTCCCAAAAGCAAAGGAGTGGAACTCACAGGGGAGTCCTCCATTTCTAACACATAAAAATCAGCTGGGAAGATAAGATGGTTAACCTGCACAAGCACATCCTCCAACAAACCTCTAGGGTATGCATTGGATCTGTCAGCTAACTGAATGATAACATTATCAGATTTAAGTTCCCCTAGACCTAGGGTTTCATAAACAGAGTAGGGCATAACATTAACAGATGCACCTAGATCTAGCATGGCATTCTTAAATCTGGAGTTACCAATAGTACATGGAATAGTAAAGCTTCCAGGATCCTTACACTTTGGAGGAATCTTCCTCTGAATCAAGGCAGAAACGTTCTCACTTACCTTTACCACCTCCTTTTCACGGTTCACTCTCCTAGTAGTGCAAAGCTCTTTAAGGAACTTGGCATACTTAGGGACTTGCTTGATGGCCTCTAGGAGGGGTAAGTTTACTTGCACCTTCTTGAAAGTTTCCAAGATAGCTTGGTCACTTTCATCCTTCTTTGATTTAGCAAATCTGCGTGGAAAGGGCATGCAAGAAGAAGAAGGGTTAGTAATAACCGAATTGGATAAAGTAGAATTAATACCTTGAATATCCGGTTTTGCCTTTGGTGGTGAGGACGCCTTGAGTTCTTCCTTGGACGTTGCAGGGTCCTTTTCAATACCCAACTTTGTGGGTTCATGGCCTTCCTCAATCTCTATGCTTACTTGGGCCTTTTTGGGTTGCTTGGGTTGATCCAGAAATGGCCTTCCACTCCTTGTAGTCACAACTGATGCATTCTCCACATTACCCTTAGGATTAGGTATTGTGACACTAGGGAGCTTCCCATTCTCATGAATCTTGCTCATGAAATCCACAACTTGGCCCATCTGCTTCTTGAGTTCTGCAATGTCCTTAGTATGGGTCTGTTGTCCTTGGATCAAAGCCTGAGTAGAGTTTGTCAAGGCTTGTGTAGAAGCAGTCAAGGCTTCCAACGTCTTATCATAATGGGAATTGGAGTTCCCAGAGTTTTGTTGAGGAGGAGGCATGTAAGGAGCTTGAGGACGTTGAAAAGTAGGCCCTTGAGGACGTTGAAAGTTCCCACCAAGAGGATTCTGAACATTGTCATTGTTGGTCCACTTGAAGTTGGGATGGTCCCTCCATCCTGGATTATAAGTATTGGAATAAGGGTCATGTCTAGGACGTTGAGGTCCTCCCTGATATCCTCCTTGAAATCCCCCTTGGTATCCTCCAATAGCATTGGCAGATTCCCATCCTCCATTTTCATTGAGTTGAGGGCATTGATCAGTAACATGCCCTTGCATAGAGCATACCCCACAAGCTATGGATGCACTAGGTCCTTTGGAACTTATGACTTGGTTCATGAGCAAGGTGAGCTTATTCAGTTGATCCTCAATGGCATTGTTCCTACCCACTTCATGTACCTTTCGAATGGAGTGCCCTACACCCTCGTATTGTTGACTGTTGAGGGCACGATTCTCAATAAGTTCCTTTCCCTCTGCAGGCGACTTGTCCACAAAAGCTCCTCCAGCTGCAGCATCAAGCATTTGCCTCTCTAAGGGTAAGAGTCCCTCATAGAAGCATGTCAGTAGGGTCTCATCCTTCATCTGATGTTGAGGACATTGAGCAAGTAAGGAATTGAACCTCTCATAATAGGCAGAATAGGATTCATCTGGAGCTTGTTCAATTCCACTAAGCTTCTTCCTGAGTGTGATGACCTTGGAAGCTGGGAAGTATCTTTCCAAGAAGGCCTTCCTCATAGTGTCCCAAGAGGTGATACGTCCAGCAGGAATCTCATATAGCCAATCTTTGGCTCTGTCAGCTAAGGAAAATGGAAATGCTTTCATCCTTAGAATGTTCTCATCTGCTCCTTGTGGTTGCATATTAGAACACACAACCTGAAATGCCCTAAGATGCTTGTTGGCGTCCTCCATAGGAAGCCCATGAAACTTAGGGAGTTGGTGCAATAATCCACTCTTCAGCTCAAACTCTGCATTCCTTCCTGCAGCAGGGGCAGGGTACACAATACCTATAGGGGGTCCTCCCTCAACTGTTGCTGTGGATAGTTCCCTAATGGATGCCATTCTCTCTTCTTGAACTTCTTCAGGTGGTGGTGTAGAGTTAGACGAAATCACAGGTGACGGTGAACGTGAAGGAGGAGATGGGGTAGGTGTAGGTGATGTAGATTCCTCAGAAGGATAGATTCTCTTCCCTTGCTCGTTAAACTTGTACTCTTTGAATTGCAAGGAGGAAGGTCTTCTGTACTCAAGTGTAGGAGGATTTTTCAAACGAGCGAGCCTTTCTTCAATCTCTCGTATGGTAGGGAGTTTAGAGGACTCGGACATTCATGGAATTCCTGAACAACATTAAGATGTACAGAAGTGAGTAACTTACGAAAACAAACAAAATACAAGTTAATATTTTCATACAAAAACGTCACTATTCACAATGCAACAAAAGAGACTTACATTTTGTACAAGTAAGAGAAGTAAAAACAAAACACTTTACACGTGAAGGGTATGTACAAGTATTTTATTACTATTTTTTTTTAGAACTTATAAACATCGTTAATAACTCAATTGATTCCAAGTTGTAAGTCGAGCCCAATAGAAACCACTACTATTGGTGAGCTACGATATAGGGATAGTCGCCTAGACATAAGTCTCTTTCCGTGGTTTCAGAAGGCCAGATAGCCAGATTAAGAGGTAAGTGAGAGGGAGGACTCATTTTGGTGATACTACGGAGGCTACTCCCTCATTGAGGTTTACGCCCCTATTGGCTACTTCCACATTGTGGTTTACGCACAGTCTATAGTATCTCTGAGATCCAATTTGAACCCATCACCCAGGGTCTCAACCTAAGACACCATCTGTAATGCCCCTTACTCAGTTTGGAAAGTAACTCATGTGTTAGACTGTTCTCCTAATGCTAATAAAGGCCGCCCTCAACCTCATAAGACCTTAGAAAGGTACCAATGAAGGGTTAAGGCCAATATTAACAAAAGGGCCCTTGTCTACTCATACGATTTTACACACTCACAACAATTAAATAATTAACAATATTCATAATTCAATTTTCATTACTTTTCACTTCTTTTTCTTTACAAGTAAAATTAGACAAAACTTTCACACCAAACACAAACAAAACGTCACTATTCACATCTAAAATAACTTCCTTTTTCTTTCTTTTTTTTTTTTTTTTTTTTTTTTTTTTTTTTTTTTTTTTTTTTTTACAATTATTTTCAACACTTAGGTACGGGAACAGGGAATCTCGTTGTGCAATGGGGCTGAAACAGCTACCCTTCCAAGATTATGTTTAATCCAATATACCTTAAGTGTCACAACATTTTCTTTTGTTTTCTTTTGTTATAAATATTATTGATATCAAATTTAATTCCAAGCGGTAAATCAAGTGGACGTGCGGCCCAAGTATAATCGTCTAGACACAAAGTCCCTCCTACATCCGTTGGGCAACCTTACTGAAATGGCCAGGTAGGGGAGGGCGAACACAAGAGGTAGGATCCATTTTGGCATAGGCTACTCCCTCATTGAGGTTTACGCCCATTTGTAGCACTTCTGAATCCAGAACCCGTTATGAACGTTGTCCCCTTCCTAGACACCATCTCACATAGGATATTCTTACTAGGATGTAAAAGGTCCTAAGTGTGTTAGACAGTTCAATGAATGTTAATAAAGGCCGCCCTCAACCTTAAGGGACCTGGACTAGGTACCAATAAGGGGTTTAGGCCAATATTAATAAACACGACTTCACCTATTCCTTCTTTAATTTACAACTCACAATTAAACTCGTGTTCAACAATAAAAATCACAACCTAAGTAATTAATCTACTAATTTTCGACAATTACAAAATTAACAAGCAAAATTTTTTTTTTTTTTTTTTTTTTTTTTTTTTTTTTTTTTCTTTTTTTCGATAACAATATAAACAAAACAATTAACAATATAACAAATGATTTTTCAATCCCCGGCAACGGCGCCAAAAATTGATACGCTCAAAGCAAGCGCATAATTTAACCCTGAAATGTCATTAGTAGTATAGAATAAATAGGGATCGTTCTATTCCGGGGATTGAGGGTACACCTGTCATTGTCAAACAATTAAACAATTAAAATTAAAACAAAGTATAATATTTACACACATGCACATTATTTACGAATAAAAAAGGGGGTTTTTGATTTTTGGTTTTTCTGAAATTAAAACTAAGTTAATAAAACAATTAAAATGCTAAAACATAAAAATATAAATGGAATGCAAGAACAAAGATCAAATCGAAACCCATGATTAAAGTTGATTCAAGTTCATCATTGTTCATCATAGTCATGCAAGAGGAATTGATCATGTGAAACGTTCAAAGCAAACAATTTCCCATATTTTACTTTCAACGCTAATTAATCTAAGTGAAAGCACATAGACTAATCCTATCAAACATGCATTCAAGCCCTAGAAAGCTAGTCAATCATACATGTTTAACGCATTAAGCATCTAGAAAGGCTATCAATTCAAATGTGCAACTTAGTATGAAAAAGTCCACCTAATTGCAATCTTCTTTGATTAAATTCGGTTTTTGTACAAAACCTTTACTACTTATTGATTCAAGAACACAAAACCAAAAAGTTGATTCATGTTCTTAAATTCGTAGCACCAATTATATAAAAACCCTAAAAGTTTCGAACCCTTTAAGATTAACATACAAAAGATTTCTATCATGCAAATTTAATCAAACACTCACACATAAGCAACCATAAATCGCAAAACATGAATCTGAAAATTAACTATTAATCATAAAATTTCAGAAAACAATACTTGTTCAAACATATGTGTCAACTAAGGCATAACCAACGAAAATACAAACAAAGTTACAAGGAAGAATCGAATTACACCAAGAGATGGAGATGGTGATGAACGAAAAGGTGATGTGGTCTCTTGAATTTCGAAAGCAATCTTCAAGGATGGTGATGGATGATGTGCACGGCTTGTCCTCTTCTTGCTTGGCCTTGCTTGAACTTCGTGGTTGCCCTAGAGGATGGAGAAGAGCACGGCTAGGCTAGAGAGCTTTTCTGAATTTTTCTAAAGTTGTAAAACACAAAGGAAGGGAGCCCTTGACGTTGAGAATGTGTGAGAATATATAGTGGACGCCTCCTTGCTCTCCAAGCCGTGTAAACCTCTTAATATCCCAAGGAATTAATCTGAAAATGCCACATAATTTCCTCCAATCATAGCTTGCCAAATAAGCCCTATGACATGGTTCAACCAATCACAAAACTCCATTTTAATTCCCTAATATTTTGGCCGAAATATATAAAGATATATTCTGATTTTGTAGTTCAATTTCGGCCAAACTTCCTTAGAGAAAATAGGGAACGAACCTAGACTCCTTTTTGGCCGTTTCTTGGTCTCCACACTTTGGCTTTCCTTAAAACTCTCCCCTAGAATCTCTCTTTGCCGAATTCTCTAGGGTTTCTTCATGAATATCACGGCAATTCCTCCTTTTCCTCTTGGCTTGGACGGCAAAAGATATTCTAGGGTTTATCTCTTGATGTATTTCCATAAAAATAACCCTAGAAAATCTCCCTAGAATATCTCCTTTTAATTTCTGATTTTTGGACGCCAACTCCTTGTTTCTCTCTTGCAAATTCACGGCAAAACATCTTTAGGGCTAGGGTTTGCGTCACAAACCCTAGTTCCATGGGCTTTGGTGGGCTTTTATCCAATTAGCCAAAAATCCAACAAGTCTTGAGAGTTTTTGGGCCTCCATGCGTCACTTCTATGCCATGTCATCTTCCAACGTCACAACACTTTATTTTCTTCATTTCTTTTCATAGTTGCGTTGGAAACTTCATTGGTAAGCTCTCCTCCATTTCGCAGGGTTTCCTGGTTGCACTAGGAAAGCTTGTTTCTTCATTTCTGCTCAAATGTGTGGACCGTTTTCTCTCATATTTGTTTGTCTTGATGTTCGCAGGCTCCTCTTTCCATTTGTGAGTTCATTTCCACTTTCTAGCTCGGAGGTCCTGAAAATAGAAACTAGTATGAGAAATAGAAACTTTCCTAATTTGAAAAATAGCAACTTACCAAAAATGAAAAATAGAAAGTTACTAAAAATGAAAAAAATAGAAACTTGCCAGAAATGAGAAATGAAAACTACAAGAATAGAAACTTTCTAAAAATGGAAAATAGAAACTAAGAAAAATGGAAACTTTCTACAAATAGGAACTTTCCCAATCAAAGAATGGAAACTTTCCTAAACAGAGTTTTACTAAGGAAATGACGCAAGAAATGTAAGGAAATGTAGTTAAAACGTCGCATTAAAATGCTCCTATCACTTTGCTTCAAGTTTGAGTTTATGAACAGTGATTTTCCAAACTTCTTGCTTCTAATTCCGTTGATTTGGTTTTTGTTTTTTAGTGAAATTGCTTCAAAATCTTCAAATGCGTTGTTCTAGTGCTTTTCAAAGCCCTAGATGCTTTCCATTCATTTCAAACAATTTGATCACTTTGTTTTGATTTTCCAATCTTCTGGCTTCTAATTCTCTTGATTTGGTTTGTCTTTTGGTGAAATGGCTTCTAAAATCTTTAAATGCGTTGTTCTAGTTCATTTCAAACAATTTGATCACTTTGCTTCATGTTTGAGTTTATGAACAGTGATTTTCCAAACTTCTTGGTTCTAAATCCGTTGATTTGGTTTGGTTTTATAGTGAAATGGCTTCTAAAACTTCAAATGCGTCGTTCTTGTGATTTTTGAAAGCCCTAGATGCTTTCCATTCATTTGAAACAATTTGATCACTTTGCTTCAGGTTTGAGTTTATGAACACTCTTTTTCCAAACTTCTTGCTTCCAATTCCGTTGATTTGGTTTGTTTTTTAGTGAAATGGCTTCTAAAACTTCAAATGCGTTGTTCTTGTGCTTTTTCAAAGCCCTAGATGCTTTCCATTCATTGCAAACAATTTGATCACTTTGCTTCAAGTTTGAGTTAATGAACAGTGATTTTCCAAACTTCTTGGTTCTAAATCCGTGTATTTGGTTTGGTTTTTTAGTGAAATGGCTTCTAAAACTTCAAATGCGTCATTCTTGTGATTTTTGAAAGCCCTAGATGCTTTCCATTCATTTGAAACAATTTGATCACTTTGCTTCAAGTTTGAGTTTATGAACAATCTTTTTCCAAACTTCTTGCTTCTAATTCCGTTGATTTGGTTTGTTTTTTAGTGAAATGGCTTCTAAAACTTCAAATGCGTTGTTCTTGTGCTTTTTCAAAGCCCTAGATGCTTTCCATTCATTTCAAACAATTTGATCACTTTGCCTCAAGTTTGAGTTTATGAACAGTGTTTTTCCAAACTTCTTGCTTCTAATTCCGTTGATTTTGTTTGTTTTTTAGTGAAATTGCTTCTAAATCTTCAAATGCGTTGTTCTTATTCTTTTCAAAGCCGAAGATACTTTCCATTCATTTCAAACAATTTGATCCCTTTGCTTCAAGTTTGAGTTTATGAACAGTGTTTTTCCAAACTTCTTGCTTCTAATTCCGTTGATTTTGTTTGTTTTTTAGTGAAATTGCTTCTAAATCTTCAAATGCGTTGTTCTTATTCTTTTCAAAGCCGAAGATACTTTCCATTCATTTCAAACAATTTGATCCCTTTGCTTCAAGTTTGAGTTTATGAACAATGTTTTTCCAAACTTCTTGCTTCTAATTCCGTTGATTTGGTTTGTTTTTTAGTGAAATGGCTTCTAAAACTTCAAATGCGTTGTTCTTGTGATTTTTCAAAGCCCTCGATGCTTTCCATTCATTTCAAACAATTTGATCACTTTGCTTCAAGTTTGTGTTTATGAACAGTGATTTTCCAAACTTCTTGGTTCTAAATCCGTGTATTTGGTTTGGTTTTTAGTGAAATGGCTTCTAAAACTTCAAATGCGTCATTCTTGTGATTTTTGAAAGCCCTAGATGCTTTCCATTCATTTGAAACAATTTGATCACTTTGCTTCAAGTTTGAGTTTATGAACAATCTTTTTCCAAACTTCTTGCTTCTAATTCCGTGTATTTGGTTTGTTTTTTAGTGAAATGGCTTCGAAAACTTCAAATGCGTTGTTCTTGTGCTTTTTCAAAGCCCTAGACGCTTTCCATTCATTTGAAACAATTTGATCACTTTGCTTCAAGTTTGAGTTTATGAACAGTGATTTTCCAAACTTCTTGCTTCTAATTCCGTTGATTTGGTTTTTGTTTTTTAGTGAAATTGCTTCAAAATCTTCAAATGCGTTGTTCTAGTGCTTTTCAAAGCCCTAGATGCTTTCCATTCATTTCAAACAATTTGATCACTTTGTTTTGATTTTCCAATCTTCTGACTTCTAATTCTCTTGATTTGGTTTGTCTTTTAGTGAAATGGCTTCTAAATTCTTTAAATGCGTTGTTCTAGTTCATTTCAAACAATTTGATCACTTTGCTTCATGTTTGAGTTTATGAACAGGGATTTTCCAAACTTCTGGGTTCTAAATCCGTTGATTTGGTTTGGTTTTTTAGTGAAATGGCTTCTAAAACTTCAAATGCGTCGTTCTTGTGATTTTTGAAAGCCCTAGATGCTTTCCATTCATTTCAAATAATTTGATCGCTTTGCCTCAAGTTTGAGTTTATGAACAGTGTTTTTCCAAACTTCTTGCTTCCAATTCCGTTGATTTGGTTTGTTTTTTAGTGAAATGGCTTCTAAAACTTCAAATGCGTCGTTCTTGTGCTTTTTCAAAGCCCTAGATGCTTTCCATTCATTTGAAACAATTTGATCACTTTGCTTCAAGTTTGAGTTTATGAACAGTGATTTTCCAAACTTCTTGCTTCTAATTCCGTTGATTTGGTTTTTGTTTTTTAGTGAAATTGCTTCAAAATCTTCAAATGCGTTGTTCTAGTGCTTTTCAAAGCCCTAGATGCTTTCCATTCATTTCAAACAATTTGATCACTTTGTTTTGATTTTCCAATCTTCTGGCTTCTAATTCTCTTGATTTGGTTTGTCTTTTGGTGAAATGGCTTCTAAAATCTTTAAATGCGTTGTTCTAGTTCATTTCAAACAATTTGATCACTTTGCTTCATGTTTGAGTTTATGAACAGTGATTTTCCAAACTTCTTGGTTCTAAATCCGTTGATTTGGTTTGGTTTTATAGTGAAATGGCTTCTTAAACTTCAAATGCGTCGTTCTTGTGATTTTTGAAAGCCCTAGATGCTTTCCATTCATTTGAAACAATTTGATCACTTTGCTTCAGGTTTGAGTTTATGAACACTCTTTTTCCAAACTTCTTGCTTCCAATTCCGTTGATTTGGTTTGTTTTTTAGTGAAATGGCTTCTAAAACTTCAAATGCGTTGTTCTTGTGCTTTTTCAAAGCCCTAGATGCTTTCCATTCATTGCAAACAATTTGATCACTTTGCTTCAAGTTTGAGTTAATGAACAGTGATTTTCCAAACTTCTTGGTTCTAAATCCGTGTATTTGGTTTGGTTTTTTAGTGAAATGGCTTCTAAAACTTCAAATGCGTCATTCTTGTGATTTTTGAAAGCCCTAGATGCTTTCCATTCATTTGAAACAATTTGATCACTTTGCTTCAAGTTTGAGTTTATGAACAATCTTTTTCCAAACTTCTTGCTTCTAATTCCGTTGATTTGGTTTGTTTTTTAGTGAAATGGCTTCTAAAACTTCAAATGCGTTGTTCTTGTGCTTTTTCAAAGCCCTAGATGCTTTCCATTCATTTCAAACAATTTGATCACTTTGCCTCAAGTTTGAGTTTATGAACAGTGTTTTTCCAAACTTCTTGCTTCTAATTCCGTTGATTTTGTTTGTTTTTTAGTGAAATTGCTTCTAAATCTTCAAATGCGTTGTTCTTATTCTTTTCAAAGCCGAAGATACTTTCCATTCATTTCAAACAATTTGATCCCTTTGCTTCAAGTTTGAGTTTATGAACAATGTTTTTCCAAACTTCTTGCTTCTAATTCCGTTGATTTGGTTTGTTTTTTAGTGAAATGGCTTCTAAAACTTCAAATGCGTTGTTCTTGTGATTTTTCAAAGCCCTCGATGCTTTCCATTCATTTCAAACAATTTGATCACTTTGCTTCAAGTTTGTGTTTATGAACAGTGATTTTCCAAACTTCTTGGTTCTAAATCCGTGTATTTGGTTTGGTTTTTTAGTGAAATGGCTTCTAAAACTTCAAATGCGTCATTCTTGTGATTTTTGAAAGCCCTAGATGCTTTCCATTCATTTGCAACAATTTGATCACTTTGCTTCAAGTTTGAGTTTATGAACAATCTTTTTCCAAACTTCTTGCTTCTAATTCCGTGTATTTGGTTTGTTTTTTAGTGAAATGGCTTCGAAAACTTCAAATGCGTTGTTCTTGTGCTTTTTCAAAGCCCTAGACGCTTTCCATTCATTTGAAACAATTTGATCACTTTGCTTCAAGTTTGAGTTTATGAACAGTGATTTTCCAAACTTCTTGCTTCTAATTCCGTTGATTTGGTTTTTGTTTTTTAGTGAAATTGCTTCAAAATCTTCAAATGCGTTGTTCTAGTGCTTTTCAAAGCCCTAGATGCTTTCCATTCATTTCAAACAATTTGATCACTTTGTTTTGATTTTCCAATCTTCTGGCTTCTAATTCTCTTGATTTGGTTTGTCTTTTGGTGAAATGGCTTCTAAAATCTTTAAATGCGTTGTTCTAGTTCATTTCAAAGAATTTGATCACTTTGCTTCATGTTTGAGTTTTTGAACAGTGATTTTCCAAACTTCTTGGTTCTAAATCCGTTGATTTGGTTTGGTTTTTTAGTGAAATGGCTTCTAAAACTTCAAATGCGTCGTTCTTGTGATTTTTGAAAGCCCTAGATGCTTTCCATTCATTTGAAACAATTTGATCACTTTGCTTCAAGTTTGAGTTTATGAACACTCTTTTTCCAAACTTCTTGCTTCCAATTCCGTTGATTTGGTTTGTTTTTTAGTGAAATGGCTTCTAAAACTTCAAATGCGTTGTTCTTGTGCTTTTTCAAAGCCCTAGATGCTTTCCATTCATTGCAAACAATTTGATCACTTTGCTTCAAGTTTGAGTTAATGAACAGTGATTTTCCAAACTTCTTGGTTCTAAATCCGTGTATTTGGTTTGGTTTTTTTTAGTGAAATGGCTTCTAAAACTTCAAATGCGTCATTCTTGTGATTTTTGAAAGCCCTAGATGCTTTCCATTCATTTGAAACAATTTGATCACTTTGCTTCAAGTTTGAGTTTATGAACAATCTTTTTCCAAACTTCTTGCTTCTAATTCCGTTGATTTGGTTTGTTTTTTAGTGAAATGGCTTCTAAAACTTCAAATGCGTTGTTCTTGTGCTTTTTCAAAGCCCTAGATGCTTTCCATTCATTTCAAACAATTTGATCACTTTGCCTCAAGTTTGAGTTTATGAACAGTGTTTTTCCAAACTTCTTGCTTCTAATTCCGTTGATTTTGTTTGTTTTTTAGTGAAATTGCTTCTAAATCTTCAAATGCGTTGTTCTTATTCTTTTCAAAGCCGAAGATACTTTCCATTCATTTCAAACAATTTGATCCCTTTGCTTCAAGTTTGAGTTTATGAACAATGTTTTTCCAAACTTCTTGCTTCTAATTCCGTTGATTTGGTTTGTTTTTTAGTGAAATGGCTTCTAAAACTTCAAATGCGTTGTTCTTGTGATTTTTCAAAGCCCTCGATGCTTTCCATTCATTTCAAACAATTTGATCACTTTGCTTCAAGTTTGTGTTTATGAACAGTGATTTTCCAAACTTCTTGGTTCTAAATCCGTGTATTTGGTTTGGTTTTTTAGTGAAATGGCTTCTAAAACTTCAAATGCGTCATTCTTGTGATTTTTGAAAGCCCTAGATGCTTTCCATTCATTTGAAACAATTTGATCACTTTGCTTCAAGTTTGAGTTTATGAACAATCTTTTTCCAAACTTCTTGCTTCTAATTCCGTGTATTTGGTTTGTTTTTTAGTGAAATGGCTTCGAAAACTTCAAATGCGTTGTTCTTGTGCTTTTTCAAAGCCCTAGACGCTTTCCATTCATTTGAAACAATTTGATCACTTTGCTTCAAGTTTGAGTTTATGAACAGTGATTTTCCAAACTTCTTGCTTCTAATTCCGTTGATTTGGTTTTTGTTTTTTAGTGAAATTGCTTCAAAATCTTCAAATGCGTTGTTCTAGTGCTTTTCAAAGCCCTAGATGCTTTCCATTCATTTCAAACAATTTGATCACTTTGTTTTGATTTTCCAATCTTCTGACTTCTAATTCTCTTGATTTGGTTTGTCTTTTAGTGAAATGGCTTCTAAATTCTTTAAATGCGTTGTTCTAGTTCATTTCAAACAATTTGATCACTTTGCTTCATGTTTGAGTTTATGAACAGGGATTTTCCAAACTTCTGGGTTCTAAATCCGTTGATTTGGTTTGGTTTTTTAGTGAAATGGCTTCTAAAACTTCAAATGCGTCGTTCTTGTGATTTTTGAAAGCCCTAGATGCTTTCCATTCATTTCAAATAATTTGATCACTTTGCCTCAAGTTTGAGTTTATGAACAATCTTTTTCCAAACTTCTTGCTTCTAATTCCGTGTATTTGGTTTGTTTTTTAGTGAAATGGCTTCGAAAACTTCAAATGCGTTGTTCTTGTGCTTTTTCAAAGCCCTAGACGCTTTCCATTCATTTGAAACAATTTGATCACTTTGCTTCAAGTTTGAGTTTATGAACAGTGATTTTCCAAACTTCTTGCTTCTAATTCCGTTGATTTGGTTTTTGTTTTTTAGTGAAATTGCTTCAAAATCTTCAAATGCGTTGTTCTAGTGCTTTTCAAAGCCCTAGATGCTTTCCATTCATTTCAAACAATTTGATCACTTTGTTTTGATTTTCCAATCTTCTGACTTCTAATTCTCTTGATTTGGTTTGTCTTTTAGTGAAATGGCTTCTAAATTCTTTAAATGCGTTGTTCTAGTTCATTTCAAACAATTTGATCACTTTGCTTCATGTTTGAGTTTATGAACAGGGATTTTCCAAACTTCTGGGTTCTAAATCCGTTGATTTGGTTTGGTTTTTTAGTGAAATGGCTTCTAAAACTTCAAATGCGTCGTTCTTGTGATTTTTGAAAGCCCTAGATGCTTTCCATTCATTTCAAATAATTTGATCACTTTGCCTCAAGTTTGAGTTTATGAACAATCTTTTTCCAAACTTCTTGCTTCTAATTCCGTGTATTTGGTTTGTTTTTTAGTGAAATGGCTTCGAAAACTTCAAATGCGTTGTTCTTGTGCTTTTTCAAAGCCCTAGACGCTTTCCATTCATTTGAAACAATTTGATCACTTTGCTTCAAGTTTGAGTTTATGAACAGTGATTTTCCAAACTTCTTGCTTCTAATTCCGTTGATTTGGTTTTTGTTTTTTAGTGAAATTGCTTCAAAATCTTCAAATGCGTTGTTCTAGTGCTTTTCAAAGCCCTAGATGCTTTCCATTCATTTCAAACAATTTGATCACTTTGTTTTGATTTTCCAATCTTCTGGCTTCTAATTCTCTTGATTTGGTTTGTCTTTTGGTGAAATGGCTTCTAAAATCTTTAAATGCGTTGTTCTAGTTCATTTCAAAGAATTTGATCACTTTGCTTCATGTTTGAGTTTTTGAACAGTGATTTTCCAAACTTCTTGGTTCTAAATCCGTTGATTTGGTTTGGTTTTTTAGTGAAATGGCTTCTAAAACTTCAAATGCGTCGTTCTTGTGATTTTTGAAAGCCCTAGATGCTTTCCATTCATTTGAAACAATTTGATCACTTTGCTTCAAGTTTGAGTTTATGAACACTCTTTTTCCAAACTTCTTGCTTCCAATTCCGTTGATTTGGTTTGTTTTTTAGTGAAATGGCTTCTAAAACTTCAAATGCGTTGTTCTTGTGCTTTTTCAAAGCCCTAGATGCTTTCCATTCATTGCAAACAATTTGATCACTTTGCTTCAAGTTTGAGTTAATGAACAGTGATTTTCCAAACTTCTTGGTTCTAAATCCGTGTATTTGGTTTGGTTTTTTTTAGTGAAATGGCTTCTAAAACTTCAAATGCGTCATTCTTGTGATTTTTGAAAGCCCTAGATGCTTTCCATTCATTTGAAACAATTTGATCACTTTGCTTCAAGTTTGAGTTTATGAACAATCTTTTTCCAAACTTCTTGCTTCTAATTCCGTTGATTTGGTTTGTTTTTTAGTGAAATGGCTTCTAAAACTTCAAATGCGTTGTTCTTGTGCTTTTTCAAAGCCCTAGATGCTTTCCATTCATTTCAAACAATTTGATCACTTTGCCTCAAGTTTGAGTTTATGAACAGTGTTTTTCCAAACTTCTTGCTTCTAATTCCGTTGATTTTGTTTGTTTTTTAGTGAAATTGCTTCTAAATCTTCAAATGCGTTGTTCTTATTCTTTTCAAAGCCGAAGATACTTTCCATTCATTTCAAACAATTTGATCCCTTTGCTTCAAGTTTGAGTTTATGAACAATGTTTTTCCAAACTTCTTGCTTCTAATTCCGTTGATTTGGTTTGTTTTTTAGTGAAATGGCTTCTAAAACTTCAAATGCGTTGTTCTTGTGATTTTTCAAAGCCCTCGATGCTTTCCATTCATTTCAAACAATTTGATCACTTTGCTTCAAGTTTGTGTTTATGAACAATGATTTTCCAAACTTCTTGGTTCTAAATCCGTGTATTTGGTTTGGTTTTTTAGTGAAATGGCTTCTAAAACTTCAAATGCGTCATTCTTGTGATTTTTGAAAGCCCTAGATGCTTTCCATTCATTTGAAACAATTTGATCACTTTGCTTCAAGTTTGAGTTTATGAACAATCTTTTTCCAAACTTCTTGCTTCTAATTCCGTGTATTTGGTTTGTTTTTTAGTGAAATGGCTTCGAAAACTTCAAATGCGTTGTTCTTGTGCTTTTTCAAAGCCCTAGACGCTTTCCATTCATTTGAAACAATTTGATCACTTTGCTTCAAGTTTGAGTTTATGAACAGTGATTTTCCAAACTTCTTGCTTCTAATTCCGTTGATTTGGTTTTTGTTTTTTAGTGAAATTGCTTCAAAATCTTCAAATGCGTTGTTCTAGTGCTTTTCAAAGCCCTAGATGCTTTCCATTCATTTCAAACAATTTGATCACTTTGTTTTGATTTTCCAATCTTCTGACTTCTAATTCTCTTGATTTGGTTTGTCTTTTAGTGAAATGGCTTCTAAATTCTTTAAATGCGTTGTTCTAGTTCATTTCAAACAATTTGATCACTTTGCTTCATGTTTGAGTTTATGAACAGGGATTTTCCAAACTTCTGGGTTCTAAATCCGTTGATTTGGTTTGGTTTTTTAGTGAAATGGCTTCTAAAACTTCAAATGCGTCGTTCTTGTGATTTTTGAAAGCCCTAGATGCTTTCCATTCATTTCAAATAATTTGATCACTTTGCCTCAAGTTTGAGTTTATGAACAATCTTTTTCCAAACTTCTTGCTTCTAATTCCGTGTATTTGGTTTGTTTTTTAGTGAAATGGCTTCGAAAACTTCAAATGCGTTGTTCTTGTGCTTTTTCAAAGCCCTAGACGCTTTCCATTCATTTGAAACAATTTGATCACTTTGCTTCAAGTTTGAGTTTATGAACAGTGATTTTCCAAACTTCTTGCTTCTAATTCCGTTGATTTGGTTTTTGTTTTTTAGTGAAATTGCTTCAAAATCTTCAAATGCGTTGTTCTAGTGCTTTTCAAAGCCCTAGATGCTTTCCATTCATTTCAAACAATTTGATCACTTTGTTTTGATTTTCCAATCTTCTGACTTCTAATTCTCTTGATTTGGTTTGTCTTTTAGTGAAATGGCTTCTAAATTCTTTAAATGCGTTGTTCTAGTTCATTTCAAACAATTTGATCACTTTGCTTCATGTTTGAGTTTATGAACAGGGATTTTCCAAACTTCTGGGTTCTAAATCCGTTGATTTGGTTTGGTTTTTTAGTGAAATGGCTCTCTAAAACTTCAAATGCGTCGTTCTTGTGATTTTTGAAAGCCCTAGATGCTTTCCATTCATTTCAAATAATTTGATCACTTTGCCTCAAGTTTGAGTTTATGAACAGTGTTTTTCCAAACTTCTTGCTTCCAATTCCGTTGATTTGGTTTGTTTTTTAGTGAAATGGCTTCTAAAACTTCAAATGCGTCGTTCTTGTGCTTTTTCAAAGCCCTAGATGCTTTCCATTCATTTGAAACAATTTGATCACTTTGCTTCAAGTTTGAGTTTATGAACAGTGATTTTCCAAACTTCTTGCTTCTAATTCCGTTGATTTGGTTTTTGTTTTTTAGTGAAATTGCTTCAAAATCTTCAAATGCGTTGTTCTAGTGCTTTTCAAAGCCCTAGATGCTTTCCATTCATTTCAAACAATTTGATCACTTTGTTTTGATTTTCCAATCTTCTGGCTTCTAATTCTCTTGATTTGGTTTGTCTTTTGGTGAAATGGCTTCTAAAATCTTTAAATGCGTTGTTCTAGTTCATTTCAAAGAATTTGATCACTTTGCTTCATGTTTGAGTTTATGAACAGTGATTTTCCAAACTTCTTGGTTCTAAATCCGTTGATTTGGTTTGGTTTTTTAGTGAAATGGCTTCTAAAACTTCAAATGCGTCGTTCTTGTGATTTTTGAAAGCCCTAGATGCTTTCCATTCATTTGAAACAATTTGATCACTTTGCTTCAAGTTTGAGTTTATGAACACTCTTTTTCCAAACTTCTTGCTTCCAATTCCGTTGATTTGGTTTGTTTTTTAGTGAAATGGCTTCTAAAACTTCAAATGCGTTGTTCTTGTGCTTTTTCAAAGCCCTAGATGCTTTCCATTCATTGCAAACAATTTGATCACTTTTGCTTCAAGTTTGAGTTAATGAACAGTGATTTTCCAAACTTCTTGGTTCTAAATCCGTGTATTTGGTTTGGTTTTTTAGTGAAATGGCTTCTAAAACTTCAAATGCGTCTTTCTTGTGATTTTTGAAAGCCCTAGATGCTTTCCATTCATTTGAAACAATTTGATCACTTTGCTTCAAGTTTGAGTTTATGAACAATCTTTTTCCAAACTTCTTGCTTCTAATTCCGTTGATTTGGTTTGTTTTTTAGTGAAATGGCTTCTAAAACTTCAAATGCGTTGTTCTTGTGCTTTTTCAAAGCCCTAGATGCTTTCCATTCATTTCAAACAATTTGATCACTTTGCCTCAAGTTTGAGTTTATGAACAGTGTTTTTCCAAACTTCTTGCTTCTAATTCCGTTGATTTTGTTTGTTTTTTAGTGAAATTGCCTCTAAATCTTCAAATGCGTTGTTCTTATTCTTTTCAAAGCCGAAGAAACTTTCCATTCATTTCAAACAATTTGATCCCTTTGCTTCAAGTTTGAGTTTATGAACAATGTTTTTCCAAACTTCTTGCTTCTAATTCCGTTGATTTGGTTTGTTTTTTAGTGAAATGGCTTCTAAAACTTCAAATGCGTTGTTCTTGTGATTTTTCAAAGCCCTCGATGCTTTCCATTCATTTCAAACAATTTGATCACTTTGCTTCAAGTTTGTGTTTATGAACAGTGATTTTCCAAACTTCTTGGTTCTAAATCCGTGTATTTGGTTTGGTTTTTTAGTGAAATGGCTTCTAAAACTTCAAATGCGTCATTCTTGTGATTTTTGAAAGCCCTAGATGCTTTCCATTCATTTGAAACTATTTGATCACTTTGCTTCAAGTTTGAGTTTATGAACAATCTTTTTCCAAACTTCTTGCTTCTAATTCCGTGTATTTGGTTTGTTTTTTAGTGAAATGGCTTCGAAAACTTCAAATGCGTTGTTCTTGTGCTTTTTCAAAGCCCTAGACGCTTTCCATTCATTTGAAACAATTTAATCACTTTGCTTCAAGTTTGAGTTTATGAACAGTGATTTTCCAAACTTCTTGCTTCTAATTCCGTTGATTTGGTTTTTGTTTTTTAGTGAAATTGCTTCAAAATCTTCAAATGCGTTGTTCTAGTGCTTTTCAAAGCCCTAGATGCTTTCCATTCATTTCAAACAATTTGATCACTTTGTTTTGATTTTCCAATCTTCTGACTTCTAATTCTCTTGATTTGGTTTGTCTTTTAGTGAAATGGCTTCTAAATTCTTTAAATGCGTTGTTCTAGTTCATTTCAAACAATTTGATCACTTTGCTTCATGTTTGAGTTTATGAACAGGGATTTTCCAAACTTCTGGGTTCTAAATCCGTTGATTTGGTTTGGTTTTTTAGTGAAATCGCTTCTAAAACTTCAAATGTGTCGTTCTTGTGATTTTTGAAAGCCCTAGATGCTTTCCATTCATTTCAAATAATTTGATCACTTTGCCTCAAGTTTGAGTTTATGAACAGTGTTTTTCCAAACTTCTTGCTTCCAATTCCGTTGATTTGGTTTGTTTTTTAGTGAAATGGCTTCTAAAACTTCAAATGCGTCGTTCTTGTGCTTTTTCAAAGCCCTAGATGCTTTCCATTCATTTGAAACAATTTGATCACTTTGCTTCAAGTTTGAGTTTATGAACAGTGATTTTCCAAACTTCTTGCTTCTAATTCCGTTGATTTGGTTTTTGTTTTTCAGTGAAATTGCTTCAAAATCTTCAAATGCGTTGTTCTAGTGCTTTTCAAAGCCCTAGATGCTTTCCATTCATTTCAAACAATTTGATCACTTTGTTTTGATTTTCCAATCTTCTGGCTTCTAATTCTCTTGATTTGGTTTGTCTTTTGGTGAAATGGCTTCTAAAATCTTTAAATGCGTTGTTCTAGTTCATTTCAAACAATTTGATCACTTTGCTTCATGTTTGAGTTTATGAACAGTGATTTTCCAAACTTCTTGGTTCTAAATCCGTTGATTTGGTTTGGTTTTTTAGTGAAATGGCTTCTAAAACTTCAAATGCGTCGTTCTTGTGATTTTCCAAACTTCTTGGCAAATGATTTTTCAATCCCCGGCAACGGCGCCAAAAATTGATGCGCTCAAAGCAAGCGCATAATTTAACCCTGAAATGTCGTTAGTAGTATAAGTAAGTAGGGATCGTTCTATTCCGGGGATTGAGGGTACACCTGTCATTGTCAAACAATTAAACAATTAAAATCAAAACAAAGTATAATATTCACACATATGCACATTATTTGCGAATTAAAAGGGGGTTTTTGATTTTGGTTTTTCTGAAAATAAAACTAAGTTAATAAAACAATTAAAATGCAAAAACATAAAATTATAAATGGAATGCAAGAACAAAGATCAAAATCGAAACATATGATTAAAATTAATTCAAGTTCATCATTGTTCATCATAGTCATGCAAGAGGAATTGATCATGTGAAACGTTCAAAGCAAACAATTTCCCATATTTTACTTTCAACGCTAATTAATCTAAGTGAAAGCACATAGACTAATCCTATCAAACATGCATTCAAGCCCTAGAAAGCTAGTCAATCATACATGTCTAACGCATTAAGCATCTAGAAAGGCTATCAATTCAAATGTGCAACTTAGTATGAAAAAGTCCACCTAATTGCAATCTTCTTTGATTAAATTCGGTTTTTGTACAAAACCTTTACTACTTATTGATTCAAGAACACAAAACCAAAAAGTTGATTCATGTTCTTAAATTCGTAGCACCAATTATATAAAAACCCTAGGTGTTTGCAACCACATAAGATTAAAATACAAAAGTTATCTATCATGCAAATTTAATCAAACACTCACACATAAGCAACCATAAATCGCAAAACATGAATCTGAAAATTAGTAATTAATCATAGAATTTCAGAATTCGAAAATTGTTCAAACACATGTGTCAACTAGGGCATAACCAACGAAAATTACAAAGCAAAGGTTACAAGGAGAATCGGATTACACCAAGAGATGGAGATGGGATGAATGGTCTCTTGAATTTCGAAAGCAATCTTCAAGGATGGTGATGGATGATGTGCACGGCTTGTCCTCTTCTTCCTTGGCCTTGCTTGAACTTCGTGGTTGCCCTAGAGGATGGAGAAGAACACGGCTAAGCTAGAGAGAGTTTTCTGATTTTTTTCTAAAGTTGTAAAACGCAAAAATGGGAACTCCCAAACGTCACAATGGAGAGGGAATATATAGGGGACGGCAAACTTGGTCTCCAAGCCGTGTATTTCTTCTTTATTTTCCATGGAATTAATCTGAAAATGCCACATAGTTTCCTCCAATGATAGCTTGCCAAATAAGCCCTATGATGTGGTCCAACCAATCATATAATTCCAATTTAATTCCCTAAATAATCTTGCCGAAATTCCATGGATATATTCTGATTTTATACTTTAAATTCGGCCAAAACTCCTTTAGGGAATATAGGGATGAACCTAGACACGTTTTGAACCTTTTCTTGATGTCCACACTTCTTCTTTCCTTAAAACTCTCCCTATTTCTTCTCCCAACGTTTTCTTCTTGATTTTTCTTGATTCTCACGTTGTTCTCTCTCTCTTTGCACGGCAAAGACTCTTAAGTCTCCCAAAAATATTTTCTTTCCATAAAAATTTGCCCTAGAAAATCTCAACCGAAATCTTCTTTTATTTTCTGATTTTTCTCAAGGCAAACTCCTTGTTTCTCTCTTGATTTTCACGGCAAACTCTCCTAGGGTTTGTTCCATGCGTCACAAACCCTAATTGCATGGGCTTTGTGGGCCTTGTATCCATTTTGCCGAAAATCCAATAAGTCTTGAGAGTTTGGGCCTTGTTGCTTCAACTTCAAGCCTTTATACATTCCAACGCCATAACACTTCATTCTTCCATTTCTCTTTCATGGTAACGTTGGAAACTTCATTGGTAAGCTTTCCTCCCTTTCGCAGGGTTTCCTGGTTGAAGCAGGAAAACTTCTTTTCTTCATTTCTGCTCATTTCTGTGGTCCATTGTTCCTCATTTTTGCTCCCCTTAACGTTCGCAAGCTCCTCTTTCCATTTGTGAGTTCATTTCCACTTTTTAGCTCGGAGGTCCTGAAAATAGAAACTAGTAAGTAAAAATAGAAACTTTCCTAAAATGAAGAATAGCAACTTTCCTAAACTGAAAATGGGAAACTTTCTAAAAATGAAAAATAGAAACTACCGAAAATGGAAACTTACTAAAAATGATAAATAGAAACTACAAAAATAGAAACTTTCTACAAATAGGAACTTTCCCAATCAAAGAATGGAAACTTTCCTAAACAGAGTTTTATTAAGGAAATAACGCAGAAAATGTAGGGAAATGCAGTTAAAACGTCGCATTAAAATCCTCCTATCAGTTTGTCTTTTAGTGAAATGGCTTCTAAAATCTTTAAATGCGTTGTTCTAGTTCATTTCAAACAATTTGATCACTTTGCTTCATGTTTGAGTTTATGAACAGTGATTTTCCAAACTTCTTGGTTCTAAATCCGTTGATTTGGTTTGGTTTTTTACTGAAATGGCTTCTAAAACTTCAAATGCGTCGTTCTTGTGATTTTTGAAAGCCCTAGATGCTTTCCATTCATTTGAAACAATTTGATCACTTTGCTTCAAGTTTGAGTTTATGAACACTCTTTTTCCAAACTTCTTGCTTCCAATTCCGTTGATTTGGTTTGTTTTTTAGTGAAATGGCTTCTAAAACTTCAAATGCGTTGTTCTTGTGCTTTTTCAAAGCCCTAGATGCTTTCCATTCATTTCAAACAATTTGATCACTTTGCTTCAAGTTTGAGTTTATGAACTGTGATTTTCCAAACTTCTTGGTTCTAAATCCGTGTATTTGGTTTGGTTTTTTAGTGAAATGGCTTCTAAAACTTCAAATGCGTCATTCTTGTGATTTTTGAAAGCCCTAGATGCTTTCCATTCATTTGAAACAATTTGATCACTTTGCTTCAAGTTTGAGTTTATGAACAATCTTTTTCCAAACTTCTTGCTTCTAATTCCGTTGATTTGGTTTGTTTTTTAGTGAAATGGCTTCTAAAACTTCAAATGCGTTGTTCTTGTGCTTTTTCAAAGCCCTAGATGCTTTCCATTCATTTCAAACAATTTGATCACTTTGCCTCAAGTTTGAGTTTATGAACAGTCTTTTTCCAAACTTCTTGCTTCTAATTCCGTTGATTTTGTTTGTTTTTTAGTGAAATGGCTTCTAAAACTTCAAATGCGTTGTTCTTGTGCTTTTTCAAAGCCCTAGATGCTTTCCATTCATTTCAAACAATTTGATCACTTTGCCTCAAGTTTGAGTTTATGAACAGTGTTTTTCCAAACTTCTTGCTTCTAATTCCGTTGATTTTGTTTGTTTTTTAGTGAAATTGCTTCTAAATCTTCAAATGCGTTGTTCTTATTCTTTTCAAAGCCGAAGATACTTTCCATTCATTTCAAACAATTTGATCCCTTTGCTTCAAGTTTGAGTTTATGAACAATGTTTTTCCAAACTTCTTGCTTCTAATTCCGTTGATTTGGTTTGTTTTTTAGTGAAATGGCTTCTAAAACTTCAAATGCGTTGTTCTTTGATAGGAGCATTTTAATGCTACGTTTTAACTGCTATTTCCCTACATTTCCTGCGTTATTTCCTTAATAAAACTCTGTTTAGGAAAGTTTCCATTCTTTGATTGGGAAAGTTCCTAATTGTAGAAAGTTTCCGTTTTGTAGTTTCTATTTTCCATTTTTAGAAAGTTTCCATTTTAGTTTAGGAAAGTTTCCATTTCTTATTTTAGAAAGCTTCTATTTTCAGGTCTTTGGAATAAATAAGCTGAATTGAGTTCATAAATGGAAAGAGAAGCTTCATGAAGATGACATGGCAAGGAAATGACGTGGCAGAACACTTCATTTCTTTCATTTCTTTTCATAGTTGCGTTGGAAACTTCATTGGTAAGCTCTCCTCCAGTTCGCAGGGTTTCCTGGTTGCACTAGGAAAGCTTGTTTCTTCATTTCTGCTCAAATGTGTGGTCCAATGTTCTTCATTTTTGTTCCCCTTGACGTTCGCAAGCTCCTCTTTCCATTCGTGTATTCATTTCCACTTTTTAGCTCGGAGGTCCTGAAAATAGAAACTAGTAAGAAAAATAGAAACTTTCCTAATTTGAAAAATAGAAACTTACTAAAAATGAAAAATAGAAAGTTACTAAAAATGAAAAATAGAAACTTTCCTAAACTGAAAATGGAAACTTGCCAGAAATGAGAAATGAAAACTACGAAAATAGAAACTTTACACAAATAGGAACTTTCCCAATCAAAGAATGGAAACTTTCCTAAACAAGGATTTTTCAAGGAAATGGCGCAGAAAATGTAGGGAAAAACAAGTAAAACGTCGCATTAAAATGCTCCTATCAAATTCCCCCACACTTAGCTTTTGCTAGTCCCTTAGCAAAATCACAACACAGACACACACTAAGACTCAACGAAAATTAAAGACTCAAACAAACAAAGACTCTATTGCCCTTCAACTTTTTGTCTCAGCAATCTCTTACTTTCACAACACCGAGATTAGCACTCAACCAAGAATCAATGTGAAGCATTCGAGAGTTAATTAAAACATGTAATCCACACATACACAAGTAGGACTTGGTTGTAACAATGGTGATGGTTTCTGTTAAGCATGCTTCAAACAAGTTTGATTCAAATCTCACAAGTATATCCCTCTTTCTTCTCTCAGATCATGGCAATGCTTAAAAGCTTATACACTCAAGTATATGTGAAAGATAGCAAGTATATCACATAATGCAAGAAACGAAAGCACAAGTATAATTTTTCTTTTAAAGATCTCATGAAGGATATCAACTACTTGCACGAATGGACTGCCATAGGTTCAACTCTTGTAACTCATCTCCACATCAAGGGCTGTCCCATCTTAAGGATCAAGAAGGTCCTCTCTCTCAAGGGTTGTAATGGGGCTCAGGCTCAAGGTTTAAAGAACCGAAAGGTAAGGATTTATCAAAGTGTCCTAAAAACCTAGTAGAGCTCATATAAATGTAGAGATCTCGAAAATTCCACCAAGGCATTTCAAAAAACGTCACTTCCCCATATAGGTCACATAAAAGGGCCAAATGTCTTCATGTTGGGCCCAATCTTCAATGTAAACTTCCCTTGACTCTAGTGAAATGGACAAAGGCCAAATTTTTCTGTAGTGGGCCTTCAATTTAAAGCGAAACTCCAAAATCACTAAGTATAGGGGACTTAATCCATAAACATTTCTTTCTTTTTATTTCTTTTTAGCCGTACACATTTTTCTTTTCTTTTCTTTTTCGGCTTTCACATATTTTTTTCTTTATGGACAAGTCTACCCCCACACTTGAACTTTCACCTCTTCTCAATCTTCATCCTTAGCACCAAACCCATGTAATATGTCTCAAAAGATAGCTCTACTAAGTTCTTAGAACAAAGGGTAGAGTTGTAACTATACTAAGCTTCATGGTTAAGGATTTAAAGGTGATGAACGAAAATGCTTAATGTAGGCTCAAAGGGGCTTATCTAGGGGGGTCCCACGACGGGCACAAATGGGGACACAAGTTTATATGGCAATGGTGGTAATTCCTAGAGAACCTCTATCCCTTCCAGAATCAGGGCCATGTATTGATATTACGTTTCAACAAGCACAAGAGCGAATTCTAGCATTCTCTAGTCCATTAAACTTAATCTATGGCAAGCAGTCAATCAAGATGAAAGAATAATGAGATCATCAAAACATCGCCAAGAAATTAAGAATATATTTTCATTTCACTCCAAGAAAAAGGAACATGGCTCAATTATCTCACATGGGTTTTATGAATCAAAACTCATCTTAACATGCTCATATTCTGTACCAAAGTCACGAGATCCATATCCACTACAAGGCACATCTTTTTCATATATCTCAATTAACCAAAGAATACCATTTTAAGTCATCTCAATTTCGTGATCCTCTTTTAGTCATGATTTCAGAGATATAGAATCATCCTAGACAGTTGAAAGGGCATCCTAAGACTCAAAACAAAAACAAAAGCAACGAAATTTTTATTTTTATGACATTTTTCGATTTTTTTGTATTTTCCAATATATATGACTCAAAATAAAAGACAAAAATGTAAATCCCTTCCCCCACACTTAAATATTGCATTGTCCTCAATGTAAGCAATTATAAGCATGCAATGAAACACTTAAGCATATAGAGATGGATGATACGAAAATAAAGTTCAAAGACAAACAAAAAGCATAAAATAAAGAAGTAGGGAGGAAAAAGAGCAAATCTGCGTTGAAGGCTCCTCCACAGCTACTTCTGAATTGGGTTGCCTCCCAAGCAGCGCTTAATGTTTATAGTCTTTCAGCCTAGACTTGTACCTCCATTTAATCCTCAAGAGGTGGAACGTTTTGGAGGGGTACTTCCTCCACTTCGTGTTCCACAAAGGCCTCATAGTAAGGCTTCAAGCGATGGCCATTCACTTTGAACTCGTTACCTGTTTGTTCACTCTTTATCTGCACAGCTCCATGAGAAAACACATTAGTGATAACAAAAGGTCCAATCCAACGAGAACGAAGTTTACCTGGGAAGAGTTTTAGACGAGAATGGAAGAGAAGAACTTTTTGACCCACAACAAAAGTCTTTCTTCGAATCATTTTATCATGGAATGCCTTAGTCTTTTCTTTATAGATGTTGGCACTTTCGAAAGCATCATTCCTAATCTCCTCTAACTCTTGCAATTGCAGCTTCCTATGAAGCCCAGCTTCATCAATATCCATGTTAAACTGCTTCACAGCCCACCAAGCTTTGTGCTCTAACTCCACAGGTAAATGGCAAGGTTTGCCATAGACAATGCGATATGGGGACATACCTATGGGAGTCTTGTAGGCAGTTCTGTAGGCCCACAAAGCATCCTCCAAGCGTAGGGACCAATCCTTCCTATTGGGGTTCACAGTCTTTTCCAAGATCCCCTTGATCTGACGATTTGAGACCTCAGCCTGCCCACTAGTTTGGGGGTGATAAGGTGTAGAAACCTTATGTGTAACATCATATTTCTTCAACAAGGCCTCAATCGTCCGATTGCAAAAATGGGATCCACCATCACTAATGAGAACTCTAGGCATTCCAAACCTGCTAAAGATGTTAGACTTGATAAAATCTGCAACAACCTTAGAGTCATTAGTTCTAGTGGCCTTTGCTTCCACCCATTTGGAAACATAGTCCACTGCAAGTAAGATATATAGAAACCCAAAAGATGAAGGGAAAGGTCCCATGAAATCTATGCCCCAGACATCAAATATTTCAACAGTTATGATATTGGACAATGGCATTTGATCTCTAGAACTTAGATTTCCGGTTCGTTGGCATCTATCACAAGTTAAACAATATGCATGTGCATCCTTAAATAACGTTGGCCAAAAGAACCCAGACTCTAACACCTTAAAAGCAGTCTTTTTAGACCCAAAGTGACCCCCACATGCTTTAGAATGGCAAAACGAAAGTATGGCATTATGTTCATGTTCAGGCACACATCTCCTAATCAGTTGATCAGAGCAATATTTCCACAAATAAGGTTCATCCCAAACATATTGCTTAACAGTTTTCTTAAGCCTATCTCTATGAGCACGTGACATGGTATCAGGAATCTTCCTAGAAACAATATAGTTCACAATATCAGCATACCATGGTTCACTTACCTGAAGTCCAAAAAGCTGCTCATCTGGAAACGTCTCCACCAGAGGGAGAGGGTCTTCTGCATGTACCAAACGACTCAAGTGGTCAGCTACCACGTTTTCACTACCCTTCTTGTCCTTGATGTCAACGTCAAACTCTTGCAAGAGTAGGACCCATCTGATAAGCCTTGGTTTCGCCTCCTTCTTGGTCATCAAGTACTTCAAAGCTGCATGGTCAGTATAAATAATTACCTTGGTACCAAGTAAGTAGGAACGAAACTTTTCAAGGGCAAAAACAACTGCAAGGAGCTCTTTCTCTGTGGTGGAATAATTCATTTGTGCATCATTCAGAGTCCTTGAGGCGTAGTAGATGGCATAGGGTCGTTTGTCCTTCCTTTGCCCCAAAACAGCTCCAACTGCATAGTCAGAGGCATCACACATCAACTCAAAGGGCAAGGACCAATCTGGAGGTAACATGATGGGGGCTGACGTCAACAACTCCTTAAGCTTGTCAAAAGCAGCTTGACATTCCTTGTCAAAGTGAAAGGGCACATCCTTCTGGAGCAGTTGACATAGAGGTCTCGAAATCTTGGAGAAGTCCTTGATAAACCTCCTATAAATACCTGCATGGCCAAGGAAAGAACGAATCTCTCTCACAGAAGTGGGAGAGGGTAAGTAACGCACAATATCAACCTTGGCCTTATCGACCTCTATTCCCCTAGCAGAGACAATATGTCCTAAAACTATGCCTTGTTTAACCATAAAATGGCATTTCTCCCAATTAAGTACAAGGTTAGTTTCCATGCAACGTTTTAGAATTATTTCCAGATTATTAAGACAATCATCAAAATTCTTTCCAAAAACTGAAAAGTCATCCATGAATACCTCTATGATTTTCTCAATATAATCTGAAAAAATACTTACCATACACCTCTGAAAGGTACCTGGAGCGTTGCAAAGGCCAAAGGGCATGCGTCTATAGGCAAACGTCCCAAAGGGGCAAGTGAAGGTTGTCTTCTCTTGATCTTCATTGGCTATGGCAATCTGATTGTAGCCTGAGTAGCCATCCAAGAAGCAGTAGTAGTCATGTCCAGCTAGGCGCTCAAGCATCTGATCAATGAATGGAAGAGGAAAGTGATCTTTCCTTGTTGTTGCGTTGAGCTTCCTATAATCAATGCACACTCGGTGACCTGTGACTGTCCTTTGGGGCACCAGTTCGTTCTCAGCATTCTTCACCACAGTTACCCCAGATTTCTTGGGCACAACCTGAACTGGAGAGACCCACTTGGAGTCTGAAATGGGGTAGATCACCCCACAATCTAGGAGTTTGATAACCTCCTTCTTCACAACTTCCATCATTGGAGGGTTGAGACGACGTTGAGCCTCTCTAGTGGGTTTAGACCCCTCCTCTAGAAGTATCCTATGGACGCAAGTTGTAGGGCTAATTCCCTTGATGTCCGCCAATGTCCATCCTATGGCGGTCTTGTGTTGCTTCAGCATCTCCACCAACTTCTCTTCTTGTGGAGTCGTAAGCGCAGAGGACACTATCACTGGTAAGGTCTCCTTGTCTCCTAAGTAGACATACTTCAAATGGTCTGGAAGAGGTTTAAGCTCAAGTTCTGGGGCCTGGACCACTGAAGGTAAAGTCTTGTTAGTAGATAACTGAATGGACAAAGGAGAATTAGACTTACCTACATAAGGGGATGCTTCAAGGAAGGAGACGTTTTCAATTATCTTTCCTTCACAAGTGTCCTTCAATTCCTCCTTTGAGATAATGGCACCACCTTTTGTGTACCCTACTCCTTGTTCGAGGGTTGTGGCTAGGGTATCCTCATTCATGGCCTCAAACATTTTCTGGGCAAGGTCATCCAAAATATCAATAGAATAACAGTCATTTATATCAAGAGGATACCTCATGGCTTCAAAAATGTTGAAGCCAATAACGTCACCATCAAACTCCATGGTGAGAGAACCTGCATACACATCTATCTTTGTCCTAGCTGTCCTTAAGAAAGGACGTCCCAAAAGCAAAGGAGTGGAACTCACAGGGGAGTCCTCCATTTCCAACACATAAAAATCAGCTGGGAAGATAAGATGGTTAACCTGCACAAGCACATCCTCCAACAAACCTCTAGGGTATGCATTGGATCTGTCAGCTAACTGAATGATAACATTATCAGATTTAAGTTCCCCTAGACCTAGGGTTTCATAAACAGAGTAGGGCATAACATTAACAGATGCACCTAAATCTAGCATGGCATTCTTAAATCTGGAGTTACCAATAGTACATGGAATAGTAAAGCTTCCAGGATCCTTACACTTTGGAGGAATCTTCCTCTGAATCAAGGCAGAAACGTTCTCACTTACCTTTACCACCTCCTTTTCACGGTTCACTCTCCTAGTAGTGCAAAGCTCTTTAAGGAACTTGGCATACTTAGGGACTTGTTTGATGGCCTCTAGGAGGGGTAAGTTTACTTGTACCTTCTTGAAAGTTTCCAAGATAGCTTGGTCACTTTCATCCTTCTTGGATTTAGCAAATCTGCGTGGAAAGGGCATGCAAGAAGAAGAAGGGTTAGTAATAACCGAATTGGATAAGTTAGAATTAATACCTTGAATATCCGGTTTGGCCTTTGGTGGTGAGGACGCCTTGACTTCTTCCTTGGACGTTGCAGGGTCCTTTTCAATACCCAACTTTGTGGGTTCATGGTCTTCCTCAATCTCTATGCATACTTGGGCTTTCTTGGGTTGCTTGGGCTGATCCAGAAATGGCCTTCCACTCCTTGTAGTCACAACTGATGCATTCTCCACATTACCCTTAGGATTAGGTATTGTGACACTAGGGAGCTTCCCATTCTCATGAATCTTGCTCATGAAATCCACAACTTGGCCCATCTGCTTCTTGAGTTCTGCAATGTCCTTAGTATGGGTCTGTTGTCCTTGGATCAAAGCCTGAGTAGAGTTTGTCAAGGCTTGTGTAGAAGCAGTCAAGGCTTCCAACGTCTTATCATAATGGGAATTCCCAGAGTTCTGTTGAGGAGGAGGCATGTAAGGAGCTTGAGGACGTTGAAAAGTAGGCCCTTGAGGACGTTGAAAGTTCCCACCAAGAGGATTCTGGACATTGTCATTGTTGGTCCACTTGAAGTTGGGATGGTCCCTCCATCCTGGGTTATAAGTATTGGAATAAGGGTCATGTCTAGGACGTTGAGGTCCTCCCTGATATCCTCCTTGATATCCTCCAATAGCATTAGCAGATTCCCATCCTCCATTTTCATTGAGTTGAGGGCATTGATTGATAGGAGCATTTTAATGTGGTATTTTAATAGTTAATTCCTCACATTTTGCTTAGTTAATTCCTTAACGAATCGATTTTTAATTCAATTTTTATTTTTAGGTACATTGGAGTAGATGATGATGAAATAAGTGTTAGGTCCATAAAATGATGGAGAAAAATGGAAATGCACTAAAAAGGTCAACTTTACACATTTTCCTACTCCGGCTAGGAGAAACCAAGCCAAGCAAGGAAGAAGGAGCGACCACCTGACCAAATGAACTTCAAATGAGCTGAAACCTTCCAGATCCATTCTAGACATCCTAAGAAACATTTCTTATGAAGAGTGCAAGAGCCAAAAAGAAGTGGAAGGCCTTCAAACAGTCAGCCCAATTTTCTGCAGAAGCAAAACTGGAAAACTGGACCTGTAAGGAGTCCAGCAGAAATTCCGGCCCAAACACATGGAGATAAATTCTGAAAATTTTACAGAATGATCTACACTCATGATGGATCATTTCATATGAAGAAGTCACGGGCAAAATCTGAAGTCTTGGTGGAGAATTAATTGAAGGAAAAATGAGTAGAAAGTGACTCAAACCTAACAAATTCCATTAGTGTTTAAATATTCAAACCTAACAAATTCCATTAGTGTTTAAATATTCAAACCTAATAAATTCCATTAATGTTTAAATGCTCAAACCTAACATATCATCATTTGTTTAAATCCAAATAGTTTTGCTTGGTAGCCTATAAATAGAGGCTACAACAAAGAAGAAAGGACATTCCTTCATCCATTCCATCTTCTTTGTCTCTCCATTTCCTTTCCATTTTCCTTTCCATCCTCTAGTTTCAAGTTTAGTCATCTCCACGAGTTCAAGCAAGGCCAAAGAAGAAGAAGAGAAGCCGTGAGCACTTCCATCCATAGCCATCCTTGAAGCTTGCTTTCGAGTTTCAAGAATCCACAACGTGAATCATCCATCTCATCTTCATCCACGGTGTAATCCTATTCTCCTTTGTAACCTTTGCTTTGAATTTCGTTGGTTATGAACTAGTTGACATATATGTTTGAACAAAGTATTATTTCTGGAATTTTTATGATTAATTGAGAATTTTCAGATTCATATATTGTGATTCGAGAGTTGCTTATGTGGGTTTGTTTAATTAAATTTGCGTTATAGATAACTTTTGTATTTTAATCTTATGTGGTTGCAAACACTTAGGGTTTCGATATGAATGGTGCTAGGTTTAAGAACATGAAATCTGTCACGCCCCGGATTTTGAATGATAAATTCAAATCCGAAACCTGAATAATTACAATTACAAAAAAACCAAATCTCGAAACTTCGAGTTCATTATTACAATTCACTCTCACAATATATTATAAAGCTCAAATGAGCATAACACACCTCACAACTTACAATTGTTGTAAAACTCTAACAATTGCTCTAACCGCACGATCACCGTCCTGGTTCTCCTGTCCTGTAGGATTACCCGCTACACAATTTGAATAGTGTACCGGGAGTTGCAACAACACAAAACCCGGTAAGCTTTTTACAGCCAGTATGAGTAAACAAGAAAGAACTGTTGATTTATTAGATTTCAAGACTACCACAAACCCACGTTACTTTCTCACTCTCATATATATATATAGACACTTATGAGTTACTCTCAATTTAGCTCATAAGATCACTCACTCTCATATATATATGTAGACACTTATGAGTTACTCTCAATTTAGCTTATAAGATCCCTCACTCTCATATATATATATAGACACTTATGAGTTACTCTCAAATTCGCTCATAAGATTTCCCAACATTTGGTAGACAGACTCATATATATATATAGACCCTTATGAGTTACTCTCAATTTCCCTCATAAGGTTACCATATATATATTGACACTTATGAGTTACTCTCAATTTCACTCATAAGGTCACTCCACATTTGGCAGACAGACTAGAGCTCTAACCGAACGTAACCACTCGTCCGGCCACAGACGTGATTACGATTTAATACTATTAATAACCACCAGCCCGGTACGAGAGCGTGATTCACTAATAGATGCCATGGTCACCTCGTGACCTAGTGATCTCCACAGATCACAACAATTTATTGTTCCTCAACAATAAAACTCAACACCTCTCACAATATATTGTTTCTCAACAATAAACTCAATATCTCTCACAATATATTGTTTCTCAACAATAACTCAACACAACTCCAACAATACATATTATTTCACGTAATAATATATATACAGACATTCACACAGGAATGTCTAGTAACACCAACAATAGTTCATATGATTGCAACAAAATAAAGCAATTAATTGTATTGGGTTCGTAATATGAACCACGTGAGGTTTACTCACCTCTAATCCAGCTGCGTCTTCTTAACAGCTCCATTAACAATCTCACGAATCGTCCGCCAAATAAATCCATCGATCACCTAATCCAATAATGATCTTAACTTAGCCAACAACTCAAAAGCACACATATACGGAAACCCACGGTCGGATTCTAATTTTAATGATGATCCAACGGTCAGATCGAAATCATACGATGATCCAACGGTCGGATCTGAATTTAATGATGATCCAACGGTCGGATCCTCACGGATCGCCTTCAGGATCATCCTCCAAAATTATCACGAAGACTCCGATCTTCTTGAATCACTCTAACAAACATCTCCATAAAATTATATGAAAATCCGACGGTCAGATTCTCACGAATCGCCTTCCGAATCACTATTTCTCAATTATACGAAGATCCAACGGTCGGATCTTCGCCCGTGACCTCACAAAGTCACCTAGACAGTCATACGATCAACATATCCAAAATTGAAGCAAAACCGATGGTCAGATCTTCACAGATCGTAAACCGAAGATAAACGTAAAAACGTTAAATAGTAACGTCAAAACGAAAATCCACTATTTATCAACTTTTTCTAACATGACCATGTTATATATCAAAACGCTCGTATGGATGCATAGATCATCACCTAGATAATGAAAACTCGAAATATGGTCTGATGCGCCGCCACAAGCGGTGGTCAGTGGGCGGTCAACGCGGTGGTCAACGCCGGTCAACCACCTCAGATGGCAAAGTGACCAACTACAAACTGGTTCAAAATGAAAGGGTGGTCGACTTTCATACCTGGAGCTAAGCCTGGTTCGGCCTAGATCGTCCTAGATCAAGCGTTGAAGTTGGATTAATCTCGTGCGTCTGATCAGATTCAGATTAAATCAGGGACGTCGAAAAAGTCAAACCATGATCTAGCGTTCTATACACAAAATCGTGATGAAAGGCTTACATGGGGATAATCAGGGGGAGGAGGAGATCACGAAAATGGGGAGGATCGGCCCGTGCAACGCCGGAAAAGTGGTTTTCCGGTCGGGTCGGGTTCTAGCTTCGGGGGGTGCTTCGATCTCCATCTGGGGGCAGCGGCGGGGCAAGGCGGTGGCAGGGAGCGGCTGGGCGGCTCGAGGCGACCTCGGGGAGGGCCGGGTCGTGGCCGGAGGACGAGCGACGGCGCCGCTGGCGTCGGGTCGGGTCGGCGGGTCGGCAAGCGTGGGGAGGGTTTTGCGCGAGAGAGAGAGAGAGAGGGGGGGGACTATTCCGCAAAAAAAGGAATTTTTTGTCCTTGAATGAAAAATAAAATCAGAATTTTCCTATTTATAGAAAATTCCCAATTTTCAAAAATTCATAACTTAATCATACGAACTCCGAATATTGCGTTCCACATGTCCACGAACTCGTATCGACGAGCTCTACAACTTTCATGAAGGAAGTTTTCCCAAATTTTGAACGTATAAAAAGTCAACTTTGTTGACCCCCTAAAAACGTTCATTTTCGAAAATAAAATCGTTCGAACTAATTCCACAACTTCTCCGAGCCTCGTACTCGCTCCCACTATCGTGAAATCATTTCTAAAAATCCACGGAATTTAATTTGGATTTTCCGGGGTATTACAAAATCGACTTTTCGTTTTGTGTAAACTTGAATCAAAGTAGTAAAGGTTTTGTACAAAGATCGAATTTAATTAAAGAGAATTGCAATTAGGTGGACTTTTCCATACTAAGTTGTACACTTGAGTTGATAGCCTTTCTCTATGTGTAATGCGTTAAACATGACATGATTGACTAGCTTTCTAGGGTTTGATTGCATGTTTGATAGGATTAATCTAGGTGCTTTCGCTTAGGTTAATTAGCATTGAAAAGTAAAAAATGGGAATTCATTTGCTTTCGAATGTTTCACATGATCAACTCCTTTCTCATGACTTAGATGAACAATATTAGGGTTTGAATCAATTTTAATCATAAGTTTCGGTTTTGATCTTTGTTCCTTCATTCCATTCGTATTTTTATGTTTTTGCATTTTAATTGTTTTTGTTAACTTAGTTTCATTTTCGAAAAAACCAAAAACAAAATCCCCCCTTTTCGTGTAAAATGTTTATATTTTGTGAATACATTTGTGAATATTATACTTTGTTTTAATTTTAATTGTTTAATTGTTTGACAATGACAGGTGTACCCTCAATCCCCGGAATAGAACGATCCCTATTTGCTTATACTACTAACGATCTTTTCAGGGTTAAATTATGCGCTTGCTTTGAGCGTATCATTGATCAGTAACATGCCCTTGCATAGAGCATACCCCACAAGCTATGGATGCACTAGGTCCTTTGGAACTTATGACTTGGTTCATGAGCAAGGTGAGCTTATTCAGTTGATCCTCAATGGCATTATTCCTGCCCACTTCATGTACCTTTCGAATGGAGTGCCCTATACCCTCGTATTGTTGACTGTTGAGGGCACGATTCTCAATAAGTTCCTTTCCCTCTGCAGGCGACTTGTCCACAAAAGCTCCTCCAGCTGCAGCATCAAGCATTTGCCTCTCTAAGGGTAAGAGTCCCTCATAGAAGCATGTCAGTAGGGTCTCATCCTTCATCTGATGTTGAGGACATTGAGCAAGTAAGGAATTGAACCTCTCATAATAGGCAGAATAGGATTCATCTGGAGCTTGTTCAATTCCACTAAGCTTCTTCCTGAGTGTGATGACCTTGGAAGCTGGGAAGTATCTTTCCAAGAAGGCCTTCCTCATAGTGTCCCAAGAGGTGATACGTCCAGCAGGAATCTCATATAGCCAATCTTTGGCTCTGTCAGCTAAGGAAAATGGAAATGCTTTCATCCTTAGAATGTTCTCATCTGCTCCTTGTGGTTGCATATTAGAACACACAACCTGAAATGCCCTAAGATGCTTGTTGGCGTCCTCCATAGGAAGCCCATGAAACTTAGGGAGTTGGTGCAATAATCCACTCTTCAGCTCAAACTCTGCATTTCTTCCTGCAGCAGGGGCAGGGTACACAATACCTATAGGGGGTCCTCCCTCAACTGTTGCTGTGGATAGTTCCCTAATGGATGCCATTCTCTCTTCTTGAACTTCTTCAGGTGGTGGTGAAGGTGGTGGTGTAGAGTTAGATGAAATCACAGGTGAAGGTGAACGTGAAGGAGGAGATGGGGTAGGTGTAGGTGATGTAGATTCCTCAGAAGGATAGATTCTCGTCCCTTGCTCGTTAAACTTGTACTCTTTGAATTGCAAGGAAGAAGGTCTTCTGTACTCAAGTGTAGGAGGATTTTTCAAACGAGCGAGCCTTTCTTCAATCTCTCGTATGGTAGGGATTTTAGAAGACTCGGACATTCATGGAATTCCTGAACAACATTAAGATGTACAAAAGTGAGTAACTTACGAAAATAAACAAAAAACAAGTTGATATTTTCATATAAAAACGTCACTATTCACAATGCAACAAAAGAGACTTACAAATTTTGTACAAGTAAGAAAAGTAAGAAAACAGACCAATGTACAATTGAAAGTTATGTACAAGTATTTTATTTTTTAGAACTTATAAACATAGTTAATAACTCAATTGATTCCAAGTTGTAAGTCGAGCCCAATAGAAACCACTACTATTGGTGAGCTACGATATAGGGATAGTCGCCTAGACATAGTCTCTTTCCGTGGTTTCAGAAGGCCAGATAGCCAGATTAAGAGGTAAGTGAGAGGGAGGACTCATTTTGGTGATACTACGGAGGCTACTCCCTCATTGAGGTTTACGCCCCTATTGGCTACTTCCACATTGTGGTTTACGCACAGTCTATAGTATCTCTGAGATCCAATTTGAACCCATCACCCAGGGTCTCAACCTAAGACACCATCTGTAATGCCCCTTACTCAGTTTGGAAAGTACTCATGTGTTAGACTGTTCTCCTAATGCTAATAAAGGCCGCCCTCAACCTCATAAGACCTTAGAAAGGTACCAATGAAGGGTTAAGGCCAATATTAACAAAAGGGCCCTTGTCTACTCATACGATTTTACACACTCACAACAATTAAATAATTAACAATATTCATAATTCAATTTTCATTACTTTTCACTTCTTTTTCTTTACAAGTAAAATTAGACAAAACTTTCACACCAAACACAAACAAAACGTCACTATTCACATCTAAAATAACTTCCTTTTTTTTTTTTTCTTTTTTTTCTTTTTTTCTTTCTCTTTTTTTTTTTTTTTTTTTTTTTTTTTTTTAATTTACAATTATTTTCAACACTTAGGTACGGGAACAGGGAATCTCGTTGTGCAATGGGGCTGAAACAGCTACCCTTCCAAGATTATGTTTAATCCAATATACCTTAAGTGTCACAACATTTTCTTTTGTTTTCTTTTGTTATAAATACTATTGATATCAAATTTAATTCCAAGCGGTAAATCAAGTGGACGTGCGGCCCAAGTATAATCGTCTAGACACAAAGTCCCTCCTACATCCGTTGGGCAACCTTACTGAAATGGCCAGGTAGGGGAGGGCGAACACAAGAGGTAGGATCCATTTTGGCATAGGCTACTCCCTCATTGAGGTTTACGCCATTTGTAGCACTTCTGAATCCAGAACCCGTTATGAACGTTGTCCCCTTCCTAGACACCATCTCACATAGGATATTCTTACTAGGATGTAAAAGGTCCTAAGTGTGTTAGACAGTTCAATGAATGTTAATAAAGGCCGCCCTCAACCTTAAGGGACCTGAACTAGGTACCAATAAGGGGTTTAGGCCATTATTAATAAACACGACTTCACCTATTCCTTCTTTAATTTACAACTCACAATTAAACTAGTATTCAACAATATATAAATAACAACCTAAATAATTAATTAACTAAGTAATTAACTAACTAAATTTCGTACAAATATAAACAAGTGCTTTTTCCGAAATTTTTTTTTTTTTTTTTTTTTTTTTTTTTTTTTTTTTTTTTACGATAACAATATAAACAAAACAATATATTCACAATATGACAAATGATTTTTCAATCCCCGGCAACGGCGCCAAAAATTGATGCGCTCAAAGCAAGCGCATAATTTAACCCTGAAATGTCATTAGTAGCATAGAATAAATAGGGATCATTCTATTCCGGGGATTGAGGGTACACCTGTCATTGTCAAACAATTAAACAATTAAAATTAAAACAAAGTATAATATTCACACATATGCACATTATTTACGAATTAAAAGGGGGGTTTTTTTTTTATTTTGATTTTCTAAAATTAAACTAAGTAAAGAAAATAATTAAAATGCTAAAACATAAAAATATAAATGGAATGCAAGAACAAAGATCAAATTCGAAACCCATGATTAAAGTTGATTCAAGTTCATCATTGTTCATCATAGTCATGCAAGAGGAATTGATCATGTGAAACGTTCAAAGCAAACAATTTCCCATATTTTACTTTCAACGCTAATTAATCTAAGTGAAAGCACATAGACTAATCCTATCAAACATGCATTCAAGCCCTAGAAAGCTAGTCAATCATACATGTCTAACGCAGTAATCATTTAGAAAGGCTATCAATTCAAATGTGCAACTTAGTATGAAAAAGTCCACCTAATTGCAATCTTCTTTGATTAAATTCGGTTTTTGTACAAAACCTTTACTACTTATTGATTCAAGAACACAAAACCAAAAAGTTGATTCATGTTCTTAAATTCGTAGCACCAATTATATAAAAACCCTAAAAGTTTCGAACCCTTTAAGATTAACATACAAAAGATTTCTATCATGCAAATTTAATCAAACACTCACACATAAGCAACCATAATTCGCAAAGTATGAATCTGAAAATTAACTATTAATCATAAAATTTCAGAAAACAATACTTGTTCAAACATATGTGTCAACTAAGGCATAACCAACGAAAATACAAACAAAGTTACAAGGAAGAATCGAATTACACCAAGAGATGGAGATGGTGATGAACGAAAAGGTGATGTGATCTCTTGAATTTCGAAAGCAATCTTCAAGGTGGAGGATGGATGGTGTTCACGGCTTGTCTTCTTCTTCCTTGGCCTTGCTTGCACTTCGTGGTTGCCTTAGAGGATGGAGAAGAGCACGGCTAGGCTAAAGAGCTTTTCTGAATTTTTTTCTAAAGTTGTAAAACACAAAGGAAGGGACCCTTTGACGTTGAGAAGAGGGGAGACTATATAGGGGACGGCTTCTTGGTCTCCAAGGCCGTGTAAAACCCTAAGAAACCTCACGGCATGTGATGCTTGCTCCACATAATTTCCTCCAATGCTTGCTTGCCACATAAGCCCTATGAGGTGGTTCAACCAATCACAAAATTTCAATATTAATTCCCTAAATAATCTTGGTCAAAATCCTTGAGATAATTTCTGATTTTTCTTTCTTTTATTTCGGCCAAAACTCCCTTAGAGATTCTAGGAATGTATCTAGACGCCATGTAGCCCTTTTCTTGGTCTCCACACATATTTTCTTTCCTTAAAACTCTCTAGAGAATAACATCTTGCCGAAATCTCTAGGGTTTCTTCTTTAATTCACGGCTCATTCCTTCTTTTCCTCTTGGCTTGGACGGCAAAAGATATTCTAGGGTTTATCTCTTGATGTATTTCCATAAAAATAGCCCTAGAAAATCTCCCTAGAAAATCTCCTTTTAATTTCTGATTTTTGGACGCCACTTCCTTGTTTCTCTCTTCATTTTGGACGGCAAAACTCCTTTAGGGTTTCTCACATGCGTCACAAACCCTAATCCCTTGGACCTTGATGGGCCATGATCCATTTTGCCGAAAATCCACTTCATTCTTGAGAGTTCTTGGGCCACGTTGCTTCATCTTCAAGTCTTCATATGTTCCAACGCAAAACACTTCATTTCTTTCATTTCTTTTCATAGTTGCGTTGGAAACTTCATTGGTAAGCTCTCCTCCAGTTCGCAGGGTTTCCTGGTTGCACTAGGAAAGCTTGTTTCTTCATTTCTGCTCAAATGTGTGGTCCAATGTTCTTCATTTTTGTTCCCCTTGACGTTCGCAAGCTCCTCTTTCCATTCGTGTGTTCATTTCCACTTTGTAGCTCGGAGGTCCTGAAAATAGAAACTAGTAAGAAAAATAGAAACTTTCCTAATTTGAAAAATAGAAACTTACTAAAAATGAAAAATAGAAAGTTACTAAAAATGAAAAATAGAAACTTTCCTAAACTGAAAATGGAAACTTGCCAGAAATGAGAAATGAAAACTACGAAAATAGAAACTTTACACAAATAGGAACTTTCCCAATCAAAGAATGGAAACTTTCCTAAACAAGGATTTTTCAAGGAAATGGCGCAGAAAATGTAGGGAAAAACAAGTAAAACGTCGCATTAAAATGCTCCTATCATGTTCTTATTCTTTTCAAAGCCGAAGATACTTTCCATTCATTTCAAACAATTTGATCCCTTTGCTTCAAGTTTGAGTTTATGAACAATGTTTTTCCAAACTTCTTGCTTCTAATTCCGTTGATTTGGTTTGTTTTTTAGTGAAATGGCTTCTAAAACTTCAAATGCGTTGTTCTTTGATAGGAGCATTTTAATGCTACGTTTTAACTGCTATTTCCCTACATTTCCTGCGTTATTTCCTTAATAAAACTCTGTTTAGGAAAGTTTCCATTCTTTGATTGGGAAAGTTCCTAATTGTAGAAAGTTTCCGTTTTGTAGTTTCTATTTTCCATTTTTAGAAAGTTTCCATTTTAGTTTAGGAAAGTTTCCATTTCTTATTTTAGAAAGCTTCTATTTTCAGGTCTTTGGAATAAATAAGCTGAATTGAGTTCATAAATGGAAAGAGAAGCTTCATGAAGATGACATGGCAAGGAAATGACGTGGAAAATCAGAAAATATAATGCCAAGAGGAAATCAAGGAAGAGTTTTTAAAAAGGAAAATATATTTTCCTTGGGGATTAAATTTGCCGTGTAATACTTAAGGAAAAACAAGGTGACAACATGGGAATTAAAGATGATTGATTGAGGATTTCAAGGAGAGATTTTCTTGGGAGACTTTTATGGGAAGGAAATATTGTTGGAGGAATGATTTGGTGTGATTGCCAACGTGAAAATCAGAAATAATCAAGGAGATGACGCCAAGAGAGATTCAAGGGAGAAATAAAAGGAAAGAGAAAAAGGTGGAGACCAAGAAAAGCTGAAAACGTGTCTAGGTGCATCCCTAAATTCCCTAAAGGAATATTAGCCGAAATTCATGAAGAAAATCAGAATAATTCCAAGGAAATTCGGCAATTAAATATTAGGGAGGTATTTTAGAGAATTTTGATTGGTTGGAACACATCACACGGATTACTTGGCATTCTATGATTGGTTGGACTACATCACAAAGCTTACTTGGCGAATTCTCATTGGTGGAAGCTATGTGGAAATTTCTGATTGCTTTGTGAACCCGAGCCGTGCTCCTATATATACCCACCTCTTTGACGTTGAAAAAGGTTCCACATCCCTTAGAAAAATTCAGAAAAATTATATTGTTGCCGTGAGCTTCTCTCATTTTCTCTCCATCCTCTAAAGCAAGCCACGGAGTTCAAGCAAGGCCGAAGGGAGAAGAAGGAGCCGTGTGATAGGAGCATAAAATGCGACGTTAATAATGTTTAAACCCTATATTTTGCTAAGTTATTTCCTTTATCTTGATCAATTTAACTTAGTTAGTGTTTTACAGGTAAAATGGAGTCTCAAAGTCCAAAAATGGCTAAGGAAGGCACAAGTGGCGCAGAAATGAAGAAAAATGAAGAAATGGAAGTTTTCCCTGTTTGACTAGGAAAAAGAATCCCAGTTGAAGTAGGAGTCTGAAGCTGACTTGGACAAGGAGTTCTACTTGGACAAGGAAACCCAATTCTACTCAGATAAGGAATACTAGTATGACAAGGAGTCCCTGTTGGATAAGGATTACTCAAGAAGGTTCCGGAAGAGTGTAGAAGCATCTCGGAAAAGGAAGCAGTGTTCAACTAGGAAACCTACTTGCATATGGAGTTCTACTCATACTAGGAGAGCCTTGGAACGTTCATGAAGTATCTAGAAGTCTCAAGAAGATCATATGCCGTGCACATGGAAGAGAAAGCAACAAGGAATTCGGATTTCAAAGCAATGTGGAGTTTGGACTTCTTGTTGAGTATGGATTGGAATTGCCGTGAGATTCTTGAAGGTTCTAGGGAGTTCTTGACGTTTCATTCTTCAATAAGGCGTGGAAGACATGTGAGAGGCATGTGATGTGAAGGAAATTCGAATTAGACTTAAGTTGTGCTTTAAAAGTCAAATCCATTACAGATTCGGATTACTGCCTGTGCAGATCAGTCAACTTCAACGGAGCATAAAAAATCACTCAGAGCTCAGAAAATTATGATCTTTATATGGTTGGAAAGCTACAGATGTCTAGTTTCCAGAGATTTTTACAGCTCGTCGATATCTATTTTCTAGAGGAAGTTATGGCCGTTTTAGTGGACTGAGGTCAATCCTGCCGGAAATCTGTTTTGTGCCAAACAAGTCCTAAATCAACACAACTTTGGAGAAACCAAGTAGAAACGAATTGGGAGTGCTTTGAGACGTTCTCCTATATATACCTATTGAATTAGACGTCTCAAGGTTCAGAATTTTCTCCACAATTTCGTATTCTCACTTGTTCTCTCTAGTTTTTCAGGTTTCGCAATCTTCAAGGAGAAAGGCCGTGACCATCCACCTTCCTAGCCGTGATCATCACTTGTGCATCATCTTGGATCTGCTTTGGACCTTGGGACGTGATCAAGGGTTGTCCACACCATAATCTCATCATGTATTTTCACGGTTTTTGCTTTCTTGTAGTTAGAATTTCTGCTTTGGAAAATCTGTTGTGTAAACCGAAACTATGATGTGACAAAACTGTTTTCAAAGTATAATTTTGATGTTCTTTTCATGATTGATGTGTTTATGTGATCTTGGTCTTGCTTAGTTGCCGAATGTGTAGAATGATAATCTGAATTTTGTGCTTCATTACATGTCAACGATTCACTTGGTCTGACAAACATAATAGGATGAATTGCATGTAACTTGCTAGTAATTAGGTTTGATGCTTTGTGAAACCTAATTCGAATAAGTAGTAAAGGCTTGCTTTGAGTCGAAATCAGATTATGCATGTGATGAATAGTTGTGACGCGCTTGGATTTGCATGTTCATCAATTCTTTCTTGAATTTAATGATTTGAAAACGAATTTGCAACGTATGTGTGTGTTCGGGTTTTCAAAATAAATTGATTTAGTGCTTTGCTATTTCGATTAACATAAGAAAGAAAGTAAAAAGGGACATTGGTTGCTTTGATCTTTGTGTCTTGGTTGATGGCATTCTTGGTAACTAATAAAGATTAAGGGATGCATGAAACATGGATCTTGATTGGTTCTTGATAAGTTATTCTTCGAAAATTCTTCTTTTCCCACCTATGTAAATAAAAATGTTTTCTTGTTTTTAATCTTTTAATGTTTTCGAAAATTTATGTTTTTCAATCTTTAAAAACCCCCCCCCCCATCTTTATGTTATGTGTTTTTGTATATTTGTAAATAATTAAAATTAACTTAGAGTTTTTAGGTAGCATGTTAATATAAATAATAAATAAAATAAAAAAAAATGTTTTTAAATTCATGAATAGTGTCTCCGTGAATAGTAAATATGTGTTAGTGTTTTCTAGGAATTAATTTGGTGGTTTTTAGGGATTTGTTTTGTGTTTTTTAGGGATTGCTAAAATTTAGGGATTCTCTTGGTGTTTTTTTGGGATTTTGTTTTCTTGTAGATTAAGTAATTCTAAGTAGATAATAATTAGTAATCCTTGTTGTATATGGATTCCCTTTGTGATATGGATTTGTAAATTGTGTATAAATAGGAGTGGGATTCCAAAACCTTTTCTAACTTAGTTTTCTCTCTAATTTCGTCCTTGCCTATATATACTTGTATATTTTTGTTGTTTCTCTCATTCTTTTGCTCTCAAATTCGTGTGACATGTATGTGCTCTCTAACTCTTTGTGATTCTTTGTTTGTTCCAATTATATGCATGCTTGTAACTTGTAAAATTCTAATTTTTGTAAAACTTGTATGTTTGTTCTTTAATTTTCGTAAATTGTATATTCTTTCTCTTTTAATTTGTTCTCACATGTTAGCACCCTCAATCCCCGGTTTTGAACGATACCCTATTTGCTCTATACTAACGATGATATTTTTCAGGGTTTAAATTGACGATGCTTTTGCACGTATCAATTTTTGGCGCCGTTGCCGGGGATTGAAAAGTCTTCATGTGATGAAAACGCCACTAAGGTATGATTTTGGTAAGGGATTATGAACTATTATGGAATAGGTGAAGTCTCTTTTGTTGACATTAGCCTTAACCCCTTATTAGCGCCTAATTTAGGTCTCTTAAGGTTGTGGGCGGCTTTTGTTAACACTTGAAAAATGTCTTGCACTTAATTTTTCCCTTATCTTAGTAAGCATAGCCTATGTGAGATGGTGTCTAGAAAGGGGACAACGTTCGTGACGGGTTTTGAATCCAGAAGGCAATCAAACGAGCGTAAACCACAATGTGGGAGTAGCTTGTGCCAAAATGGTTCTTACCTCTCGTGCTCGTCCTCCCCCACCTGGCCATTTCAGTAAGGTTGCCCAACGGATTTGCGAAGAACTATGTGTGGAGACAAGGACTTGGGCCGCACGTCCAAAACAATAGTCCATGATGTTTTATTAAAGTCATATACTTAGACAATTTTCGAGAAATTTGGTTTTGGTAAGAAGAAAGTAAGTCATAACGGAATAGGTGAGGGTTCTTTTATTAATACTTGTCAAGCAACTTTCTTTATCAAGTAGGCGCACCTTAGTAGCCAGAGTGTCTAGGTTGATTGGATACGAGAAGTGCTGACAAAGGGTCTCGTCCCCTGTCAATCAAGTGAGCTGAGCTCCGCCAAAATCGTTCCTCTACTACCTGGCTCTGTGTGAAAAGAGTTACCAAAAGATTTAGGAGGGGAGACTTGTATTAACATTAGAATCTCTGGGCCGCACGTCTAAACTTTGACTTACAATTCTCTTATTAAAGTTGATTATTTCGAAAGTTGTAAAAGATTGTAACTAACCACTATATAATTTTCGTTGGCCTTGTGTGTACTTGCATATATGTGACGTTTTAATGTGTATACCTTGGTCCACGTCATGTTTATACCTTACTAACTTTGTTCTTTCGTTTTACTACAGATCAATGAATGTCTGGATCGTCTGAACCACCCAAGTACACCAAAACGCCCCTTCACGTCATCCAAGAACGAATTGCAAAGCTAAAGCAGAACTCGGACATCTTTGACGTTCAAGTCTCTACTCCACTTCAAATTCGTGAACTTGAATTGGATAGTGAAGGGAACAGAATAGAGGGAGGATTAGAAGCTTCAACCACTTCATCGGATCAATCACCACCACATACCCCACATTCACCACATCAAGAACCACCCAATGCCCCTCTCCCTTTGATTTTACCACCACCACCACCACCAATGGCTCTCACCATAAGGCAACTCTCTACATCCGTCATCCCACCTGGGGGAGTGCCAACCTGCATAACCTACCCTGCTGCAGCTGAGGGATTAACAGCTGATTTTGAGTTGAAGTCTGGGCTGCTTCATCGTCTTCCTACATTCCATGGACTCCCTATGGAAGATCCAAACAACCACTTGATGGAATTTCAGTTCATATGCACTAGCATGAAGCCTCAAGGAGCTGATGAGCATATTTTGAAGTTGAAGGCCTTCCCATTTTCGTTGGCTGACAAGGCAAAACAGTGGCTCTACGAGTTGCCTAGTGGACGAATTACATCTTGGGGAGACATGATGAAGGCGTTTCTTGAGAAGTACTTTCCTACATCTCGCATCATCATGTTAAGGAAGAAGATAAGTGGCATTCAACAAGGGCAAGATGAGTCCTACGCAGAATACTATGAGAGGTTCAAGTCTCTTATCACTCAGTGCCCTCAACATGGCATGAAGGATGAGACCTTGCTCACTTGTTTTTATGATGGTCTCACACCTTTGGAAAGGGATATGTTAGATGCTGCTTCTGGTGGATCTTTTGTTGACAAGGAGCCTGCGGCTGGAATGATCCTTATTGAGAATAGGGCCTTGAATCAACAACAATATGGGAACTCTAGGTCCAAGACCACCACCACACGTGAAAGGGTCCATGAGGTAAGTACTTTAGCTCAATTGGAAGAAAAAATTAACAAACTTACTACTCTTGTGTCTCAGGGAGCACAAGGACAAGTCATGGTGTGTGGAGTTTGTTCTATGCAAGGGCATGCATCTAACCAATGCCCCCAACTCATGGAGGAAGGAGGACAAGAAGGTGTCAACGCCATAGGTTTTCAACAAGGGTTCCAACGTCCTAGGAATGATCCATATTCGAACACTTACAATCCTGGATGGAGGGATCACCCTAATTTTCGTTGGAAGGACAATGAGAATGTTCAAAGTGCACCTCAAGGGTTCCAACCACGTCCTCAAGGCTTTTATCAAAAGCCTCAACCTCCTAACCCTACTCCTTTCAATTCTAATTATAATTCAAATGCTTCTTCTTCTTCTTCTAATGATGAATTGATCAGAACTCTAACTAAGTCTACTCAAGCTTTGATTGCAGGTCAAACTCATCATGGGAATCAGATCAATGCCATATCCACGGATGTGAATGAGATGAAGAAGCAAATGAGTCAAGTTGTGGAGTTTATGGGTAAGTTTCATGAGCAAGGAAAGCTTCCAAGTGGCACTATCCCTAATCCTCACTTTGAGCAAGCAAAAGCCGTTACTACAAGGAGTGGTAAGACCCTTGTAGACCTCCCTAAGCCTCCCAAGAAGAACTCAACGTCAACATTAGAGGAGGAAGAGGACCCTGCAACGTCCAAGGCTCAAGTGACGTCTCCACCTTCCAATGCAAAACCGAAACCTCAAGGACAAGTTTCTAACTCTTTCAATTCGGTTATTGCTAATCCATCTTCTTCTCCTTTGCCTTTCCCAAGCAGATATGCTAATTCCAAGAAGGATGAGGCCGAAAAGGCCATCTTGGAAACTTTTAAGAAGGTGCAAATCAACATCCCTCTCCTTGAGGCCATTAAGCAAATTCCTAAGTATGCCAAATTCTTGAAGGAGCTTTGCACCACAAGGAGACAAAACCGTGAGAAAGAAGTGGTGAAGGTAAGTGAGAATGTCTCAGCTGTGCTTCAACGCAGAATGCCAGAAAAGTGTAAGGATCCAGGGAGTTTCTCTATCCCTTGTGTTATTGGAACAAGTAGATTCGAAAATGCCATGCTAGACTTAGGTGCTTCCATCAATGTCATGCCTTATTCTGTTTATGAAACTCTAGGTCTAGGTGAGCTTAAACATGATAATGTTATTATTCAGTTGGCAGATCGATCTAATGCATACCCTAAGGGGTTAGTTGAGGATGTACTTGTGCAGGTTGGTGAGTTAATCTTTCCAGCTGACTTCTATGTCCTTGAGATGGAGGAATCCCCAAAGAGTGGAACGCCATTGTTGCTAGGCCGCCCCTTCATGAGGACGGCTAGGACTAAAATTGATGTTTATTCCGGCTCATTAACAATGGAGTTCGATGGTGAAATTGTTGGCTTCAACATCTTTGAAGCAATGAGGTATCCCTTGGTTGATTTTTCATCATGTTTTTCTATTGATATTCTTGATGAACTTGCGCAGAAATTCATGGAGATGATGAATGAGGATACTTTGGTTTCAACCATTGCCAATGGCGTTGGAATCATGAAGGATGACACAACCATCCCTAGGGAGGAGCTCACGGCCATTCATAGTGATTCCATAATGGAACATGTTGCTTTTCTTGAGGCAACACCATTCGAGCTAGGTGATGTTTCTTCTGTGTTTATTTCTCCCTCTACTAATAAACCTCTACCTTCAGTGATTCAGGCACCTACTTTAGAACTTAAGCAATTACCGGATCACTTGAAGTATGCTTACTTGGGAGAAAACGAAACATTACCTGTCATCATTTCATCATCTTTGACGTCACCTCAAGAGGACAGATTAGTGGAGATGCTTAAGCAACACAAGACTGCAATTGGTTGGACTTTAGCGGATATCAGAGGAATTAGCCCCACCACTTGTGTGCATCGAATTTTGCTTGAGGAGGGAGCCAAGCCAACTAGGGAGGCTCAGAGACGTCTGAACCCACCTATGATGGAAGTTGTGAAGAAGGAAGTCATCAAGCTTCTTGATTGTGGCGTCATCTACCCTATCTCGGATTCTAAGTGGGTTTCACCAGTTCAAGTTGTGCCAAAGAAGTCTGGGATAACAGTTGTGAAGAATGCAGAAAATGAGTTAGTGCCTCAGAGGACTGTGACTGGACATAGAGTTTGCATAGACTATAGGAAGCTAAACGCCACCACTAGGAAGGATCACTTCCCTTTGCCATTCATTGATCAGATGCTTGAGAGGTTAGCTGGCCATGAGTTCTATTGCTTTCTGGATGGGTATTCTGGGTACAACCAAATCGCCATTGCTAATGAGGATCAAGAGAAAACGACATTCACATGCCCCTTTGGGACGTTTGCCTACAGAAGGATGCCCTTTGGACTTTGCAATGCTCCAGGTACGTTTCAAAGGTGCATGGTAAGTATATTTTCTGATTTTATTGAGAAAATTATTGAAGTATTTATGGATGACTTTTCGGTTTTTGGTAAAGACTTTGATGATTGCTTAAATAACTTAGAATTAATACTTAGGCGTTGTGAAGAGACTAATCTTGTGCTTAATTGGGAAAAGTGTCACTTTATGGTGAAACAAGGAATAGTCTTAGGGCATATTGTTTCAAAACGTGGAATAGAAGTTGATAAAGCTAAAGTAGATCTTGTTAAGTACTTACCATACCCCACAAGTGTGAGGGAGGTCCGCTCTTTTCTTGGACATGCAGGTTTCTACAGGCGCTTCATCAAGGACTTCTCCAAGATTTCAAGGCCTTTATGTCGTCTTCTACAGAAGGAAGTGGCGTTTGAATTCAAGGAGGATTGCAAGGATGCATTCAATGCTTTAAAGGAGCTTCTGACGTCTGCTCCTATCATGCTTCCACCAGATTGGTCTCTTCCCTTTGAGATCATGTGTGACGCCTCAGATTATGCCATTGGGGCCGTGCTAGGCCAAAGGAAGGACAAGAAGCCCTATGCCATCTACTATGCGTCAAGGACACTAAATGATGCTCAACTGAATTACTCCACAACTGAAAAAGAACTTTTAGCTGTTGTTTTTGCCTTAGAAAAATTTCGATCTTATTTATTGGGTACTAAAGTTATAATTTATTCTGATCATGCAGCTTTAAGGTACCTAATGTCCAAGAAGGAGGCAAAACCTAGGCTAATTCGTTGGATACTCTTGCTTCAAGAGTTTGATGTGGAGATCAAGGATAAGAAGGGCTCTGACAACGTTGTGGCGGACCACTTGAGCAGACTTGTGAGTGAGGAGGACGCCATACCTATAGTGGAGATGTTTCCGGATGAACAACTCTTCGGAATTCAGGTAAGTGAGCCTTGGTATGCAGATATTGTTAATTATTTGGCATCTAAAACGTTCCCTAGTGATATGTTGCATGCTCAACGTGAAGGACTTAAGTCTAAAGCTAAACAATTTGTTTGGGATGATCCTTACTTGTGGAAATATTGTTCTGATCAGTTAATAAGGAGATGTGTGCCTAATAATGAACAAAAAGCTATACTTGAGTTTTGTCATGCTAAACAATGTGGTGGTCACTTTGGCTTTAATAGAACTGCTAAAAAGGTGTTGGAATCTGGTTTTTATTGGCCTACCTTGTTTAAAGATGCATATGAATTTTGTATGACATGTGATAGATGCCAAAGAACTGGGAACTTAGGACCTAAAGATCAAATGCCTTTAAATTCTATAATCATTGTCGAAATTTTTGATGTTTGGGGTATAGATTTTATGGGTCCTTTTCCTTCATCTAATGGTTGTCTTTATATTCTCTTGGCTGTTGATTATGTTTCTAAGTGGGTGGAAGCGATAGCCACCAGGACTAATGATTCTAAAGTTGTTGCAGAGTTTATACAATCTAATATATTTAGTAGGTTTGGCATGCCTCGAGCAATCATTAGTGATGGAGGTTCTCACTTTTGCAACAAGACCATTGAGGCTTTACTTAGGAAGTACAACGTTAACCATAGGGTTTCTACACCTTATCATCCTCAAACAAGTGGACAAGCCGAAGTTTCAAACAGGGAGATCAAGAGGATACTTGAGAAAACCGTGGGACCTTCAAGGAAGGATTGGAGCAAACGATTGGAGGATGCATTGTGGGCGTATAGGACAGCTTTTAAAACGCCAATAGGGATGTCACCATTTCGGTTGGTGTATGGGAAAGCTTGTCACTTACCCGTGGAGTTAGAGCATAAGGCTTGGTGGGCCGTGAGGATGTTTAACATGGACTTGGATGAAGCTGGACTCCATAGGAAGTTGCAACTCAATGAACTTGAGGAAATTCGAAATGAAGCCTATGATAGTGCACGGATTTACAAGGAAAAGACAAAGGCTTTTCATGATAAGATGATTCGTGGAAAGACCTTTGTAGTTGGTCAAAAAGTTCTTTTATTTCATTCTAGACTAAGACTTTTTCCTGGTAAGTTGCGTTCTAGATGGGTTGGTCCTTTTATTGTTACTAATGTTTTTCCTCATGGTGCTATACAGATAAGAAGTAACACTACTGGAGCTGAGTTCAAGGTGAATGGCCATCGTCTCAAGCCTTACTATGAGGCGTTTGTGGAGCACAATGTGGAGGATGTACCCCTCCAAGAGGCGCCACAACCAGAAGAATAATTGAAGGTGCAAGTCTAGGCTGAAAGACTTTAAACATTAAGCGCTGCATGGGAGGCAACCCATTTCATCCGTAGCTGTGGAGGAGCCATCAACGCAGATTTGCTTTCTTGAACTCTTCCTTTCTCTTTTATTTTCGTCAACTTTGTTTTCCTTTTAGGATTTGTTGCGTTATCTTTTATGCCATGCTTGATTGATGCTTTGTATGCTTTTAACTTGTTTATACATTGAGGACAATGCATGATTTAAGTGTGGGGGAAGGGTTTAACGTTTCACTTAGCTAGTTTTGTGGTTATAAAAGAAAAACAAAATAAAAAATCGGAAAATACAGAAAAATAAAAAAAAAATTTGCGTTAACTTTGTTTTAGGTTTTGTGTTTCATATTTCGGTTTTGTTTTATATGTTGTGTGTTTGTTTGTTTTGTTTAGTTATTGTTAGAGTCAAAATGAATTTTGGGTAAATATCTTCTTCATCGTAGGCGCATCCAATGGGATGTGATGTCTAAGGTCTAGTTTGGATATGAGAAGTGCTGACAAAGGGTCTCGTCCCCTGTCAATCAAGTGAGCTGAGCTCCGCCAAAATCGTTCCTCTCTTCACCTGGTCATGTTCCAAAGGAGTTACCGAAAGGAGAAGAGAAATAACCCTAAGTCCAAAACGTTTTTGTCATGTTTGTTACGTCACTTTTGTGTGTTTTTGTTTTGTTTTGTGATCGAGTCTTAGGATGCCCTTTTAACTGTCTAGGATGTGCTTATATCTCTGAAATTAAGGCTAAAAGAGGATCACAAGATTGGGATAATGTTTGATGATATTCTTTGGTTAATTATGACTTATGAAAAGCATATGAATGTGTAGTAGATATGGTGCATGCGTAACTTTGGTACAGAATATGAACATGTGGAAGATAAGTTATGATTCAAAATAACCCTAAGTGAGAATTTGAGCCATGTGCCCTTTCTTTGTGAGTGATTAACGAAAAAATGAATTATACTCTTATTTTCTTGGCGATGATTTGTTGATCTCATTATTCTTTCATCTTGATTGACTACATGCCATAGATTAAGTTTAATGGACTAGAGAATGCTAGAATTCACTGTTATGCTTGTTGAGACTTATAATCAATATATGGCCCTGATTCTGGAAAGGATAAAGGTACTTACTTAGGATTTTACCACCATTGCCAAATATATCTTGTGTCCCCATTTGTGCCCGTCGTGGGACCCCCCTAGTTTAACCCCTTTGAGCCTACATTAAGCCTTTTCTTTCATCACCCTCAAAATTCCTTAACCCTTAACCCTAGTATAGTTATATCTTTACCCTTTGTTCTAAAGACTTAGTGGAGCATATTTTCGAGACTTTGCTTGGAGTTTTGGCGTCAAGGATGAATTTTGAAGGCATGAAGAAGTTCAAGTGTGGGGGTAGACTTGTCCATAAGAAAAATTGTATGTAATTGCCGAAAAAAAAAGATTGAAATCGTAAAAAAAAAAAAAGAGAAAGAAAGAATATGTTTTCGGCAATTAAAGAAAAAAAAGTGTATTATTGTTTAGTTCTATGGATTTTAGTCCCCTATACTTAGTGGATTTGGAGTTTGTTTTTAATTGAAGGCCCATTGTTGAAAAATTTGGTCTTTGTCCTGTTCACACTTGTTCAAAAGAAGGTTAGAATGAAGTTTGGGCCCAACATGATGACACTTGGCCCTTTTATAAGCCCAAGAAGGATACATGACGTTTTGCTATACATGGTGGATTTCGAAGATGGTCTCTCTACATTAACAAGTGCTCTGCTAGGTTTTTAGGATACTTTGTGATTTTCCTATCCCTTCGTTTCTTTAAACCTTAAGCCTTGGCCCCATTACAACCTTAATTGTAAGACCTCTTTGATCCTTAAGATGGGACAGCCTTTGATGTGGAGATAAGTTATAACTGTTGAACTTATGGCTTGGGTTCATTCGTGCATGTGGTTGATATCTTTCATGAGATCTTTTAAAAAAAAAATTATATATGCTTTCGTTTCTTATGTATGTGATCTACTTCGTAATCTTTCACATATACTTGAGTGATGAAGCTTTTAAGCATGAGCCTTGAATCTGAGAGAAGAAAGAGTGATATATCTATGTGAGGTTGAATCATGACTTGTTTGAAATGTGTTGAGCTAAACCATCACCACTGTTTACTCCCAAGTCTTACATGCTTATATGTGGATTATGTTTTGTAATTAGCTCTTGAATATCTTGAAGATGTGATGCTTGGTTAAGTGCTAATCTTGGTGACTTGAAAGTATGAGATTGCTGAGACAATATGTTAAAGGGTTTAGAAGTCATTTTGTGAGTCAACGTTGGAGTCATTGTGTTTGTGACGTTTTTGTTTTTGGTCTGTGTTTTTCGTTTTTGAGTCTTGAGTCTTTGTTTTCCATACTTAGTTTATTTTCGTTAGTTTCTTTGTTTTGTTTCTTAGTCTTTTGGTTTGTTATGTTGATTTTGCTAAGGGACTAGCAAAAGCTAAGTGTGGGGGAATTTGATAGGAGCATAAAATGCGACGTTAATAATGTTTAAACCCTATATTTTGCTAAGTTATTTCCTTTATCTTGATCAATTTAACTTAGTTAGTGTTTTACAGGTAAAATGGAGTCTCAAAGTCCAAAAATGGCTAAGGAAGGCACAAGTGGCGCAGAAATGAAGAAAAATGAAGAAATGGAAGTTTTCCCTGTTTGACTAGGAAAAAGAATCCCAGTTGAAGTAGGAGTCTGAAGCTGACTTGGACAAGGAGTTCTACTTGGACAAGGAAACCCAATTCTACTCAGATAAGGAATACTAGTATGACAAGGAGTCCCTGTTGGATAAGGATTACTCAAGAAGGTTCCGGAAGAGTGTAGAAGCATCTCGGAAAAGGAAGCAGTGTTCAACTAGGAAACCTACTTGCATATGGAGTTCTACTCATACTAGGAGAGCCTTGGAACGTTCATGAAGTATCTAGAAGTCTCAAGAAGATCATATGCCGTGCACATGGAAGAGAAAGCAACAAGGAATTCGGATTTCAAAGCAATGTGGAGTTTGGACTTCTTGTTGAGTATGGATTGGAATTGCCGTGAGATTCTTGAAGGTTCTAGGGAGTTCTTGACGTTTCATTCTTCAATAAGGCGTGGAAGACATGTGAGAGGCATGTGATGTGAAGGAAATTCGAATTAGACTTAAGTTGTGCTTTAAAAGTCAAATCCATTACAGATTCGGATTACTGCCTGTGCAGATCAGTCAACTTCAACGGAGCATAAAAAATCACTCAGAGCTCAGAAAATTATGATCTTTATATGGTTGGAAAGCTACAGATGTCTAGTTTCCAGAGATTTTTACAGCTCGTCGATATCTATTTTCTAGAGGAAGTTATGGCCGTTTTAGTGGACTGAGGTCAATCCTGCCGGAAATCTGTTTTGTGCCAAACAAGTCCTAAATCAACACAACTTTGGAGAAACCAAGTAGAAACGAATTGGGAGTGCTTTGAGACGTTCTCCTATATATACCTATTGAATTAGACGTCTCAAGGTTCAGAATTTTCTCCACAATTTCGTATTCTCACTTGTTCTCTCTAGTTTTTCAGGTTTCGCAATCTTCAAGGAGAAAGGCCGTGACCATCCACCTTCCTAGCCGTGATCATCACTTGTGCATCATCTTGGATCTGCTTTGGACCTTGGGACGTGATCAAGGGTTGTCCACACCATAATCTCATCATGTATTTTCACGGTTTTTGCTTTCTTGTAGTTAGAATTTCTGCTTTGGAAAATCTGTTGTGTAAACCGAAACTATGATGTGACAAAACTGTTTTCAAAGTATAATTTTGATGTTCTTTTCATGATTGATGTGTTTATGTGATCTTGGTCTTGCTTAGTTGCCGAATGTGTAGAATGATAATCTGAATTTTGTGCTTCATTACATGTCAACGATTCACTTGGTCTGACAAACATAATAGGATGAATTGCATGTAACTTGCTAGTAATTAGGTTTGATGCTTTGTGAAACCTAATTCGAATAAGTAGTAAAGGCTTGCTTTGAGTCGAAATCAGATTATGCATGTGATGAATAGTTGTGACGCGCTTGGATTTGCATGTTCATCAATTCTTTCTTGAATTTAATGATTTGAAAACGAATTTGCAACGTATGTGTGTGTTCGGGTTTTCAAAATAAATTGATTTAGTGCTTTGCTATTTCGATTAACATAAGAAAGAAAGTAAAAAGGGACATTGGTTGCTTTGATCTTTGTGTCTTGGTTGATGGCATTCTTGGTAACTAATAAAGATTAAGGGATGCATGAAACATGGATCTTGATTGGTTCTTGATAAGTTATTCTTCGAAAATTCTTCTTTTCCCACCTATGTAAATAAAAATGTTTTCTTGTTTTTAATCTTTTAATGTTTTCGAAAATTTATGTTTTTCAATCTTTAAAAACCCCCCCCCCATCTTTATGTTATGTGTTTTTGTATATTTGTAAATAATTAAAATTAACTTAGAGTTTTTAGGTAGCATGTTAATATAAATAATAAATAAAATAAAAAAAAATGTTTTTAAATTCATGAATAGTGTCTCCGTGAATAGTAAATATGTGTTAGTGTTTTCTAGGAATTAATTTGGTGGTTTTTAGGGATTTGTTTTGTGTTTTTTAGGGATTGCTAAAATTTAGGGATTCTCTTGGTGTTTTTTTGGGATTTTGTTTTCTTGTAGATTAAGTAATTCTAAGTAGATAATAATTAGTAATCCTTGTTGTATATGGATTCCCTTTGTGATATGGATTTGTAAATTGTGTATAAATAGGAGTGGGATTCCAAAACCTTTTCTAACTTAGTTTTCTCTCTAATTTCGTCCTTGCCTATATATACTTGTATATTTTTGTTGTTTCTCTCATTCTTTTGCTCTCAAATTCGTGTGACATGTATGTGCTCTCTAACTCTTTGTGATTCTTTGTTTGTTCCAATTATATGCATGCTTGTAACTTGTAAAATTCTAATTTTTGTAAAACTTGTATGTTTGTTCTTTAATTTTCGTAAATTGTATATTCTTTCTCTTTTAATTTGTTCTCACATGTTAGCACCCTCAATCCCCGGTTTTGAACGATACCCTATTTGCTCTATACTAACGATGATATTTTTCAGGGTTTAAATTGACGATGCTTTTGCACGTATCACCGTGACTATTCCTCCACCATCCACCATTGAAGACTTGCTTTCAAGCTTCAAGGATCACAACGAAAATCATCCATCCTCATCTTCCATCCACGGTGTAATTCGACCTCTACTTTGTAACCTTTGTTTGAATTTCGTTGGTTTGTTTTAGTTGACATTCATGATTGAACAAAGTTATTAATTCTGGAATTTTTATGATTAAATGAAATTTTCAGATTCATATTATTGTTCTTCGAGAGTTACTTATGTGGGTTTGTTTAATTAAATTTGCGTTATAGATAACTTTTGTATTTTAATCTTATGTGGTTGCAAACACTTAGGGTTTCGATATAATTGGTGCTAGGTTTAAGAACATGAAATCGACTTTTCGTTTTGTGTAAACTTGAATCAAAGTAGTAAAGGTTTTGTACAAAGATCGAATTTAATTAAAGAGAATTGCAATTAGGTGGACTTTTCCATACTAAGTTGTACACTTGAGTTGATAGCCTTTCTCTATGTGTAATGCGTTAAACATGACATGATTGACTAGCTTTCTAGGGTTTGATTGTATGTTTGATAGGATTAATCTAGGTGCTTTCGCTTAGGTTAATTAGCATTGAAAAGTAAAAAATGGGAATTCATTTGCTTTCGAATGTTTCACATGATCAACTCCTTTCTCATGACTTAGATGAACAATGTTAGGGTTTCACATGATCAACTCCTTTCTCAAGTTTGAGTTTATGAACAGTGTTTTTCCAAACTTCTTGCTTCCAATTCCGTTGATTTGGTTTGTTTTTTAGTGAAATGGATTCTAAAACTTCAAATGCGTCGTTCTTGTGCTTTTTCAAAGCCCTAGATGCTTTCCATTCATTTGAAACAATTTGATCACTTTGCTTCAAGTTTGAGTTTATGAACAGTGATTTTCCAAACTTCTTGCTTCTAATTCCGTTGATTTGGTTTTTGTTTTTTAGTGAAATTGCTTCAAAATCTTCAAATGCGTTGTTCTAGTGCTTTTCAAAGCCCTAGATGCTTTCCATTCATTTCAAACAATTTGATCACTTTGTTTTGATTTTCCAATCTTCTGGCTTCTAATTCTCTTGATTTGGTTTGTCTTTTAGTGAAATGGCTTCTAAAATCTTTAAATGCGTTGTTCTAGTTCATTTCAAACAATTTGATCACTTTGCTTCATGTTTGAGTTTATGAACAGTGATTTTCCAAACTTCTTGGTTCTAAATCCGTTGATTTGGTTTGGTTTTTTAGTGAAATGGCTTCTAAAACTTCAAATGCGTCGTTCTTGTGATTTTTGAAAGCCCTAGATGCTTTCCATTCATTTGAAACAATTTGATCACTTTGCTTCAAGTTTGAGTTTATGAACACTCTTTTTCCAAACTTCTTGCTTCCAATTCCGTTGATTTGGTTTGTTTTTTAGTGAAATGGCTTCTAAAACTTCAAATGCATTGTTCTTGTGCTTTTTCAAAGCCCTAGATGCTTTCCATTCATTGCAAACAATTTGATCACTTTGCTTCAAGTTTGAGTTTATGAACAGTGATTTTCCAAACTTCTTGGTTCTAAATCCGTGTATTTGGTTTGGTTTTTTAGTGAAATGGCTTCTAAAACTTCAAATGCGTCATTCTTGTGATTTTTGAAAGCCCTAGATGCTTTCCATTCATTTGAAACAATTTGATCACTTTGCTTCAAGTTTGAGTTTATGAACAATCTTTTTCCAAACTTCTTGCTTCTAATTCCGTTGATTTGGTTTGTTTTTTAGTGAAATGGCTTCTAAAACTTCAAATGCGTTGTTCTTGTGCTTTTTCAAAGCCCTAGATGCTTTCCATTCATTTCAAACAATTTGATCACTTTGCCTCAAGTTTGAGTTTATGAACAGTGTTTTTCCAAACTTCTTGCTTCTAATTCCGTTGATTTTGTTTGTTTTTTAGTGAAATTGCTTCTAAATCTTCAAATGCGTTGTTCTTATTCTTTTCAAAGCCGAAGATACTTTCCATTCATTTCAAACAATTTGATCCCTTTGCTTCAAGTTTGAGTTTATGAACAATGTTTTTCCAAACTTCTTGCTTCTAATTCCGTTGATTTGGTTTGTTTTTTAGTGAAATGGCTTCTAAAACTTCAAATGCGTTGTTCTTGTGATTTTTCAAAGCCCTCGATGCTTTCCATTCATTTCAAACAATTTGATCACTTTGCTTCAAGTTTGTGTTTATGAACAGTGATTTTCCAAACTTCTTGGTTCTAAATCCGTGTATTTGGTTTGGTTTTTTAGTGAAATGGCTTCTAAAACTTCAAATGCGTCATTCTTGTGATTTTTGAAAGCCCTAGATGCTTTCCATTCATTTGAAACAATTTGATCACTTTGCTTCAAGTTTGAGTTTATGAACAATCTTTTTCCAAACTTCTTGCTTCTAATTCCGTGTATTTGGTTTGTTTTTTAGTGAAATGGCTTCGAAAACTTCAAATGCGTTGTTCTTGTGCTTCTTCAAAGCCCTAGACGCTTTCCATTCATTTGAAACAATTTGATCACTTTGCTTCAAGTTTGAGTTTATGAACAGTGATTTTCCAAACTTCTTGCTTCTAATTCCGTTGATTTGGTTTTTGTTTTTTAGTGAAATTGCATCAAAATCTTCAAATGCGTTGTTCTAGTGCTTTTCAAAGCCCTAGATGCTTTCCATTCATTTCAAACAATTTGATCACTTTGTTTTGATTTTCCAATCTTCTGACTTCTAATTCTCTTGATTTGGTTTGTCTTTTAGTGAAATGGCTTCTAAAATCTTTAAATGCGTTGTTCTAGTTCATTTCAAACAATTTGATCACTTTGCTTCATGTTTGAGTTTATGAACAGGGATTTTCCAAACTTCTGGGTTCTAAATCCGTTTATTTGGTTTGGTTTTTTAGTGAAATGGCTTCTAAAACTTCAAATGCGTCGTTCTTGTGATTTTTGAAAGCCCTAGATGCTTTCGATTCATTTCAAATAATTTGATCACTTTGCCTCAAGTTTGAGTTTATGAACAGTGTTTTTCCAAACTTCTTGCTTCCAATTCCGTTGATTTGGTTTGTTTTTTAGTGAAATGGCTTCTAAAACTTCAAATGCGTCGTTCTTGTGCTTTTTCAAAGCCCTAGATGCTTTCCATTCATTTGAAACAATTTGATCACTTTGCTTCAAGTTTGAGTTTATGAACAGTGATTTTCCAAACTTCTTGCTTCTAATTCCTTTGATTTGGTTTTTGTTTTTTAGTGAAATTGCTTCAAAATCTTCAAATGCGTTGTTCTAGTGCTTTTCAAAGCCCTAGATGCTTTCCATTCATTTCAAACAATTTGATCACTTTGTTTTGATTTTCCAATCTTCTGGCTTCTAATTCTCTTGATTTGGTTTGTCTTTTAGTGAAATGACTTCTAAAATCTTTAAATGCGTTGTTCTAGTTCATTTCAAACAAGTTGATCACTTTGCTTCATGTTTGAGTTTATGAATGATGCGCTAAAAAGCAAGCGCATAATTTAACCCTGAAATGTCATTAGTAGTATAGAATAAATAGGGATCGTTCTATTCCGGGGATTGAGGGTACACCTGTCATTGTCAAACAATTAAACAATTAAAATTAAAACAAAGTATAATATTCACACACATATACACTATTTACGAAAAAGGGGGGTATTTTTGATTTTGGTTTTCTTCGAAAATTAAACTAAGTTAACAAAACAATTAAAATGCTAAAACATAAAAATACAAATGGAATGCAAGAACAAAGATCAAAGTCGAAACTCATGATTAAAGTTGATTCAAGTTCATCATTGTTCATCATAGTCATGCAAGAGGAATTGATCATGTGAAACGTTCAAAGCAAACAATTTCCCATATTTTACTTTCAACGCTAATTAATCTAAGTGAAAGCACATAGACTAATCCTATCAAACATGCACTCAAGCCCTAGAAAGCTAGTCAATCATACATGTTCAACGCAGTAAGCATTTAGAAAGGCTATCAATTCAAATGTGCAACTTGGTATGAAAAAGTCCACCTAATTGCAATCTTCTTTGATTAAATTCGGTTTTTGTACAAAACCTTTACTACTTATTGATTCAAGAACACAAAACCAAAAAGTTGATTCATGTTCTTAAATTCGTAGCACCAATTATATAAAAACCCTAAAAGTTTCGAACCCTTTAAGATTAACATACAAAAGATTTCTATCATGCAAATTTAATCAAACACTCACACATAAGCAACTATAAATCGCAAAACATGAGTCTGAAAATTAGTAATTAATCATAAAATTTCAGAATTCGAAAATTGTTCAAACACATGTGTCAACTAGGGCATAACCAACGAAAATTACAAAGCAAAGGTTACAAGGAGAATCGAATTACACCAAGAGATGGAGATGGGATGAATGGTCTCTTGAATTTCGAAAGCAATCTTCAAGGATGGTGATGGATGATGTGCACGGCTTGTCCTCTTCTTCCTTGGCCTTGCTTGAACTTCGTGGTTGCCCTAGAGGATGGAGAAGAACACGGCTAGGCTAGAGAGAGTTTTCTGATTTTTTTTTCAAAGTGTAAAACGCAAAAGTGGGAACCCTTGACGTTGAGAGAAGAGAGGAATATATAGGGGACGGCCCCTAGGTCTCCATGCCGTCCAAAACCCTAGAAAAGCTCACGGCTATTGCTTGCTTCCTCCACATAATTTCCTCCAATGATTTCTTGCCACATAAGCCCTATGAGGTGTCTCAACCAATCACATAATTTCCTAGAATATTTCCCTTGATTTTCTTGCCGAAATTCTTGAGATAATTTCTGATTTTCTGTTTTTAAATTTGATACGCTAAAAGCAAGCGCATAATTTAACCCTGAAATATCGTTAGTAGTATAAGCAAATAGGGATCGTTCTATTCCGGGGATTGAGGGTACACCTGTCATTGTCAAACAATTAAACAATTAAAATTAAAACAAAGTAAAATACACACAAATATATTCACAACTATAAACATTTTACACGAAAAAGGGGGAATTTTGTTTTTGGTTTTTCAAAAATAAAACTAAGTTAACAAAACAATTAAAATGCAAAAACATAAAAAATACGAATGGAATGAGAGAACAAAGATCAAAACCGAAATTATGATTGATACGCTCTAAGCAAGCGCATAATTTAACCCTGAAATATCGTTAGTAGTATAAGCAAATAGGGATCGTTCTATTCCGGGGATTGAGGGTACACCTGTCATTGTTAAACAATTAAACAATTAAAATCAAAACAAAGTATAATATTCACACATATGCACATTATTTACGAATTAAAAGGGGGTTTTTGATTTTGGTTTTTCTGAAAATAAAACTAAGTTAATAAAACAATTAAAATGCAAAAACATAAAATTATAAATGGAATGCAAGAACAAAGATCAAAATCGAAACATATGATTAAAATTAATTCAAGTTCATCATTGTTCATCATAGTCATGCAAGAGGAATTGATCATGTGAAACGTTCAAAGCAAACAATTTCCCATATTTTACTTTCAACGCTAATTAATCTAAGTGAAAGCACATAGACTAATCCTATCAAACATGCATTCAAGCCCTAGAAAGCTAGTCAATCATACATGTCTAACGCATTAAGCATCTAGAAAGGCTATCAATTCAAATGTGCAACTTAGTATGAAAAAGTCCACCTAATTGCAATCTTCTTTGATTAAATTCGGTTTTTGTACAAAACCTTTACTACTTATTGATTCAAGAACACAAAACCAAAAAGTTGATTCATGTTCTTAAATTCGTAGCACCAATTATATAAAAACCCTAGGTGTTTGCAACCACATAAGATTAAAATACAAAAGTTATCTATCATGCAAATTTAATCAAACACTCACACATAAGCAACCATAAATCGCAAAACATGAATCTGAAAATTAACAATTAATCATAGAATTTCAGAATTCGAAACTTGTTCAAACACATGTGTCAACTAGGGCATAACCAACGAAAATTACAAAGCAAAGGTTACAAGGAGAATCGGATTACACCAAGAGATGGAGATGGGATGAATGGTCTCTTGAATTTCGAAAGCAATCTTCAAGGATGGTGATGGATGATGTGCACGGCTTGTCCTCTTCTTCCTTGGCCTTGCTTGAACTTCGTGGTTGCCCTAGAGGATGGAGAAGAACACGGCTAAGCTAGAGAGAGTTTTCTGATTTTTTTCTAAAGTTGTCAAACGCAAAAGTGTGAACTCTTGACGTTGAGAGAAGAGAGGAATATATAGGGGACGGCCCCCTAGGTCTCCATGCCGTCCAAAACCCTAGAAAAGCTCACGGCTATTGCTTGCTTCCTCCACATAATTTCCTCCAATGATTTCTTGCCACATAAGCCCTATGAGGTGTCTCAACCAATCACATAATTTCCTAGAATATTTCCCTTGATTTTCTTGCCGAAATTCTTGAGATAATTTCTGATTTTCTGTTTTTAAATTCGGCCAAAACTCTTTAGGGAATGTAGGAATGTATCTAGACTTCATTTGAGCTTTTCTTGGTCTCCACCTTTTTCTCTTTCCTTAAAACTCTCTAGGGAATATCTTTGCCGTCCAAAACCCTAGGATTTTCACGTCCTCCCTTGTTTATCTCTTCCTTTTTCACGGCAAAGCTTCTAGGGTTTATCTCCAAGTATTTTCTTTCCATAAAAATAGCCCTAGAAAATCTCCCTAGAAAATCTCTTTTTAATTTCTGATTTTTGGACGCCTCTTCCTTGTTTCTCTCTTGTAAATTCACGGCAAAACATCTTTAGGGCTAGGGTTTGCGTCACAAACCCTAGTTCCATGGGCTTTGGTGGGCTTTTATCCAATTAGCCGAAAATCCAACAAGTCTTGAGAGTTTTTGGGCCTCCATGCGTCACTTCTATGCCATGTCATCTTCCAACGTCACAACACTTTATTTTCTTCATTTCTTTTCATAGTTGCGTTGGAAACTTCATTGGTAAGCTCTCCTCCATTTCGCAGGGTTTCCTGGTTGCACTAGGAAAGCTTGTTTCTTCATTTCTGCTCAAATGTGTGGACCGTTTTCTCTCATATTTGTTTTTCTTGATGTTCGCAGGCTCCTCTTTCCATTTGTGAGTTCATTTCCACTTTCTAGCTCGGAGGACCTGAAAATAGAAACTAGTATGAGAAATAGAAACTTTCCTAATTTGAAAAATAGCAACTTACCAAAAATGAAAAATAGAAAGTTACTAAAAATGAAAAATAGAAACTTGCCAGAAATGAGAAATGAAAACTATAAGAATAGAAACTTTCTAAAAATGGAAAATAGAAACTAAGAAAAATGGAAACTTTCTACAAATAGGAACTTTCCCAATCAAAGAATGGAAACTTTCCTAAACAGAGTTTTACTAAGGAAATGGCGCAAGAAATGTAAGGAAATGCAGTTAAAACGTCGCATTAAAATGCTCCTATCAATGATTAAAAGTGATTCAAACCCTAACATTGTTCATCTAAGTCATGAGCAAAGAGTTGATCATGTGAAACATTCGAAAGCAAATGAATTCCCATTTTTTACTTTTCAATGCTAATTAATCTAAGCGAAAGCACCTAGATTAATCCTATCAAACATGCAATCAAACCCTAGAAAGCTAGTCAATCATGTCATGTTTAATGCATTACACATAAAGAAAGGCTATCAACTCAAGTGTACAACTTAGTATGGAAAAGTCCACCTAATTGCAATCCTCGTTAATTAAATTCGATCTTTGCTCAAAACCTTTACTACTTTGATTCAAGTTTACACAAAACGAAAAGTCGATTTCATGTTCTTAAACCTAGCACCAATTATATCGAAACCCTAAGTGTTTGCAACCACATAAGATTAAAATACAAAAGTTATCTATAACACAAATTTAATTAAACAAACCCACATAAGCAACTCTCGAATTACAATAATAGAATCTGAAAATTCTCATTTAATCATAAAAATTCCAGAAATTAATAACTTTGTTCAATCATGAATGTCAACTAAAGCAAACCAACAAAATTCAAACAAAGGTTACAAAGTAGAGGTCGAATTACACCGTGGATGGAAGATGAGGATGGATGATTTTCGTTGTGATCCTTGAAGCTTGAAAGCAAGTCTTCAATGGTGGATGGTGGAGGAATAGTCACGGCTCCTTCTTCTCCCTTCGGCCTTGCTTGAACTCCGTGGCTTGCTTTAGAGGATGGAGAGAAAATGAGAGAAGCTCACGGCAACAATATAATTTTTCTGAATTTTTCTAAGGGATGTGGAACCTTTTTCAACGTCAAAGAGGTGGGTATATATAGGAGCACGGCTAGGGTTCACAAAGCAATCAGAAATTTCCACATAGCTTCCACCAATGAGAATTCGCCAAGTAAGCTTTGTGATGTAGTCCAACCAATCATAGAATGCCAAGTAATCCGTGTGATGTGTTCCAACCAATCAAAATTCTCTAAAATACCTCCCTAATATTTAATTGCCGAATTTCCTTGGAATTATTCTGATTTTCTTCATGAATTTCGGCAAATATTCCTTTAGGGAATTTAGGGATGCACCTAGACACGTTTTCAGCTTTTCTTGGTCTCCACCTTTTTCTCTTTCCTTTTATTTCTCCCTTGAATCTCTCTTGGCGTCATCTCCTTGATTATTTCTGATTTTCACGTTGGCAATCACACCAAATTATTCCTCCAACAATATTTCCTTCCCATAAAAGTCTCCCAAGAAAATCTCTCCTTGAAATCCTCAATCAATCATCTTTAATTCCCATGTTGTCACCTTGTTTTTCCTTAAGTATTACACGGCAAATTTAATCCCCAAGGAAAATATATTTTCCTTTTTAAAAACTCTTCCTTGATTTCCTCTTGGCATTATATTTTCTGATTTTCCACGTCATTTCCTTGCCATGTCATCTTCATGAAGCTTCTCTTTCCATTTATGAACTCAATTCAGCTTATTTATTCCAAAGACCTGAAAATAGAAGCTTTCTAAAATAAGAAATGGAAACTTTCCTAAACTAAAATGGAAACTTTCTAAAAATGGAAAATAGAAACTACAAAACGGAAACTTTCTACAATTAGGAACTTTCCCAATCAAAGAATGGAAACTTTCCTAAACAGAGTTTTATTAAGGAAATAACGCAGGAAATGTAGGGAAATAGCAGTTAAAACGTAGCATTAAAATGCTCCTATCAAATTCCCCCACACTTAGCTTTTGCTAGTCCCTTAGCAAAATCACACAAAGACTCAACTAAGACTCAACGAAAATTTAAAGACTCTACACAAACAATGACTCTATTGCCCTTCAACATTTTGTCTCAGCAATCTCTTACTTTCACAACACCAAGATTAACACTCAACCAAGAATCAATGTTTAAGCATTCGAGAGTTAATTAAAACATATAATCCACACATACACAAGTAGGACTTGGTTGTAACAATGGTGATGGGGTTAAGCTCAGCATGCTTCAGACAAGTATGATTCAAATCTCACAAGTATATCCACTCTTTCTTCTCTCAGATCATGGCAATGCTTAAAAGCTTATAATCACTCAAGTATATGTGAGAGAACATATTTTAAGGCATTCAAATAGCTCACATATATAAGAAACGAAAAGCACTTTGTGAATATAATTTTTTCAAAGATCTCATGAAGGATATCAATTACTTGCACGAATGGACTGCCATAGGTTCAACTCTTGTAACTCATCTCCACATCAAAGGCTGTCCCATCTTAAGGATCAAGAAGGTCTTCTCAAAGGTTGTAATGGGGCCAAGGCTCAAGGTTTAAAGAAATGAAAGGTAAGGATTTATCAAAATGTCCTAAAAACCTAGCAGAGCTCATGTAAATGTAGAGACCTTAAGAATTCCACCAAAACTTTGCAAAAACGTCACTTTCCCTAGAGGTAACATAAAAGAGGCCTAATGTCTTCATGTTGGGCCCAATCTTCATTGTAAACTTCCCTTGAACTATAGTGAAATGGACAAAGGCAAAATTTTTCTGTAGTGGGCCTTCAATTTAAAGCAAACTCCAAAATCACTAAGTATGGGGGACTAAAATCCATAAATATTTCTTTCTTTTCTTTTCTAGCCGTGTACATTTTTTTCTTTTCTTTTCATTTTTTTTTTTCGGCTTTCTCATAATTTTTCTTTTCATGGACAAGTCTTGATAGGAGCATTTTAATGCGACGTTTTAACTGTTATTACCTCATATTTACTTAGTTATTTCCTTAAATAAATCCTTCTTGATTAGGAAAGTTTCCATCTTTAGAAAGTTTCTATTTTTAGTAATTTTAATAAAAGTTTCTATTTTCTAGGTACATTGGAATAAATGACAAGGAAATAAAGCTGAAATGAAGAAATGGAGTTTTCCTGGTCCGACTAGGAATCCCAGTCAACGCAGGAATCCTGATGAGGCTAGGAAACCTGAAGGCATTAGGAGACCACATGGCTTGAAGATGACGTGGGAGATATTATGGGAGATTAAATCTGATTTTTGCATGGGAAATCAAGGAGATTACGTTGAGAAAATCAAGGAAGAATTTCAAGGGATTGTGCAACAAGAAAAGACTCAAAACAAGTCCAGATTCGTTCCTTAATTCCCTCAAGATATGTTGGCTGAAATTAGAGAATAAAATCTGCAATTTTAATGTGGAAATCAAGAGAAAATCAAGGGGAGGATGTTAAGGATAAAGCCATGGAGAGATTTAAGGGAGAAAATGTCCAAAATGAGTCCGGATACATTGTCTAGGTTCATGCCTAGATATTTGGCCGAAAATTAAGAGAAAAATCAGAAATAATCTTGGGAAAATCAGCAACAATATATTAGGGATTGATTTTGGAGCTTTTTGATTGGTTGGATGACACACAGAGCTGACGTGGCGCTACGTGATTGGTCGAAGCTGTGCGGCAAAGCTTGGCCGTTCCCCTATTAAACACCACAACACATTTCATTCAGAAAATCCTCCATAACGTCATAAGCTCTCTCTCTCTCTCCATTCTCTAGTTGCAAAGTTCTGCGTTTTCAAGCAAGGAGAGGAAGAAGAAGAAGGAGCCGTGAAGATCACATCCTCCATCATCCAACTTGAAGGCTTGCTTCCAAGATTCAAGATCCAACCATCTAGCTCTCCATCTCCATCTCCACTCACGGTGTAATTCGTTCCTTTTCCTTGTAACCTTTTTGGTTTCCTTGTTTGATTTCGTATGAACTTGTTTCTAGTTAACCTAACGTTTAGGGCGAAGTTTAAGCCCAATTTCTATGTTTAAATAAAGTTTTTTAATTCTATAATTGTGATTCGAAGTTGCTTATGTGAGTTTGTTTAATTAAATTTGCTTTATAGATAACTTTTGTATTTTAATCTTATGTGGTTGCAAACACTTAGGGTTTCGATATAATTGATGCTAGGTTTAAGAACATGAAATCGACTTTTCGTTTTGTGTAAACTTGAATCAAAGTAGTAAAGGTTTTGAGCAAAGATCGAATTTAATTAACGAGGATTGCAATTAGGTGGACTTTTCCATACTAAGTTGTACACTTGAGTTGATAGCCTTTCTTTATGTGTAATGCATTAAACATGACATGATTGACTAGCTTTCTAGGGTTTGATTGCATGTTTGATAGGATTAATCTAGGTGCTTTCGCTTAGATTAATTAGCATTGAAAAGTAAAAAATGGGAATTCATTTGCTTTCGAATGTTTCACATGATCAACTCCTTTCTCATGACTTAGATGAACAATTATAGGGTTTGAATCGAATTTGATTACATGGAATTGGTTTTGATCTTTGTTCCTTGCGTTCCACCCTTGTATATATGTTTTTACGTTTTCTTTATTTGATTTAACTTTTGATTTTATAATTCTTAAACCCCCCTTTTATTTCGTTATTTGTATATATTCTTTTTGTAAATAATACTTTTTACTTTTACTAATTAATTAATTGTTTTTTTCAATTACAGGTGTACCCTCAATCCCCGGTTAGAACGATCCTTATTTGCTTATACTACTAACGATATTTCAGGGTTAAATTATGCGCTTGCTTTAAGCGTATCAATTTTTGGCGCCGTTGCCGGGCATTGAAAAATCATTTGTCATATTGTGAATATATGTTGTTTTGTTTATATTGTGATCGTAAAAAAAAAAAAAAAAATAAAAAAAAATAAAAAATTTACTTGTTAATTGTTTGTAATTCTCGAAATTAGTTAATTAATTACTTAGGTTGTTTTTTATATTGTTGAACACGAGTTTAATTGTGAGTTGTAAATTAAAGATGGAATAGGTGAAGTCGTGTTTATTAATATTGGCCTAAACCCCTTATTGGTACCTAATTCAGGTCCCTTAAGGTTGAGGGCGGCCTTTATTAACACTTGTTGAACTGTCTTCACACTTGGGACCTTTTGCATCCTAGTAAGAATATCCTATGTGAGATGGTGTCTAGGAAAGGGACAACGTTCATGACGGGTTCTGGATCCAGAAGTGCTTACAAATGGGCGTAAACCTCAATGAGGGAGTAGCCTATGCCAAAATGGATCCTACCTCTTGTGTTCGCCCTCCCCTACCTGGCCATCTCAGTAAGGTTGCCCAACGGATGTAGGAGGGACTTTGTGTCTAGGCGACTATACTTGGGCCGCACGTCCACTTGATTTACCGCTTGGAATTAGATTTGATATCAATAATATTTATGACAAAAGAAAATGTAACAAAATGTTGTGATACACTAAGGTAAAAAAAAAAAAAAAAAAAAAAACATTTGTGTAAATATTTTTCATGTTTTTTTTTACTCACTTGTGTACCTAACTTGTGTCTTGTGTACAATGTACTTGTTAATTGTTTGTAGTTTGTAATTCATAGTTAAACTTGTTTGTATATTTTGTATTTCTTAGTTAATTATAGTCACTAACTTTATTTAATGGAGGTACTGTCTGGCTGAAAGACGTTAAATTCAAGCGCTGCTTGGGAGGCAACCCAATTCAGAAGTAGCTGTGAATGAGTCTACCTACACAGATTTGCTTTCTCTTTCCCTATTTCTTTTTATTTTTCAATTTTTTCTCTTTTGTTTTTATTTTAGGATTTGTTTTCATAAATGCCTTCTATCTATGCTTACTTGTTTCATTGCATGCTTATGGTTGATTACATTGAGGACAATGCAATATTTAAGTGTGGGGGAAGGGATTTATACTTTTATCTTGAGTCATATATATTGAAAAATACAAAAAAATTGAAAAATGTCAAAAATTAAAAAATTTAGTTGCTTTTGTTTTTGTTTTGAGTCTTAGGATGCCCCTTCAACTGTCTAGGATGATTCTATATCTCTGAAATTATGGCTAAAAGAGGATCACAATGTTGAGATGATTTTAACATGGTATTCTTTGGTTAATTGAGATATATGAAAAATGTATGCATGTGTAGTGGATATGGATTTCGTGACCTTGGTACAGAATATGAGCATGTTAGGATGAGTTGTGATTCATAAAGCCCATGTGAGATAATTGAGCCCATGTTCCTTTTTCTTGGAGTGAAAAAAAATATATATTCTTAATTTCTTGGCGATGTTTTGATGATCTCACTATTCTTTCATCTTGATTGATTGCTTGCCATAGATTAAGTTTAATGGACTAGAGAATGCTAGAATTCGCTCTTGTGCTTGTTGAGACATTTTATCAATACATGGCCCTGATTCTGGAATGGATAGAGGCACCTTAGGAATTACCACCATTGTCAAATAAACTTGTGTCCCCATTTGTGCCCGTCGTGGGACCCCCCTAGATAAGCCCCTTTGAGCCTACATTAAGCCTTTTCGTTCATCACCCTTAAAATCCTTAACCATGAAGCTTAGTATAGTTACAACCTTACCCTTTGTTCTAAGAACTTAGTGGAGCTATCTTTTGAGACATACTACATGGGTTTGGGGCTAAGGATGAAGATTGAGAAGAGGTGAAAGTTCAAGTGTGGGGGTAGACTTGTCCATGAAAAGAAAAATTATGAGAAAGCCGAAAAAATGAAAAGAAAAGAAAAAAAATGTACACGGCTAGAAAAGAAAAGAAAGAATATTTATGGATTTTAGTCCCCCATACTTAGTGATTTTGGAGTTTGCTTTGAATTGAAGGCCCACTTAAGAAAATTTGGCCTTTGTCCATTTCACTAGAGTCAAGGGAAGTTTACAATGAAGATTGGGCCCAACATGTAGACATTAGGCCCTTTTATGTTACCTCTAGGGGAAAGTGACGTTTTTGCAATGCCTTGGTGGATTTCTTGAGGTCTCTACACTTATATGAGCTCTGCTAGGTTTTTAGGACACTTTGTTAAATTCCTTATCCCTTTGTTTCTTAAAACCTTGAGCCTTAGCCCCATTACAACCTTTGAGAAGACCTTCTTGATCCTTAAGATGGGACAGCATTTGATGTGGAGATGAGTTACAAGAGTTGAACCTATGGCTTGGGTCCATTCGTGCAAGTAGTTGATATCCTTCATGAGATCTTTTGAAAAAAAATTATATTCACAAAGTGCTTTTCGTTTCTTATATATGTGAGCTATTTGATTGCCTCAAAATATTTTCTCTCACATATAACTGAGTGATTATAAGCTTTTAAGCATTGCCATGATCTGAGAGAAGAAAGAGTGAATATACTTTGTGAGAATTGAATCATACTTGTCTGAAACATGCTGAGCTTCACCCATCACCATTGTTACAACCAAGTCCTACTTGTGTATGTGTGGATTATGTGTTTTAATTAACTCTCGAATGCCTAAATATTGATTCTTGGTTGAGTGCTAATCTTGAGGTTGTGAAAGTAAGAGATTTCTGAGACAAAATGTTGAAGGGCAATAGAGTCATTGTTTGTGTAATGTCTTTGTCTTTTCTTTCTTTAAGTTTTCGTTGAGTCTGAATCTCTGTTTTTAGTTTCTTTGTTTTGATTTTGCTAAGGGACTAGCAAAAGCTAAGTGTGGGGGAATTTGATAGGAGCATTTTAATGCGACGTTTTAACTGTTATTACCTCATATTTACTTAGTTATTTCCTTAAATAAATCCTTCTTGATTAGGAAAGTTTCCATCTTTAGAAAGTTTCTATTTTTAGTAATTTTAATAAAAGTTTCTATTTTCTAGGTACATTGGAATAAATGACAAGGAAATAAAGCTGAAATGAAGAAATGGAGTTTTCCTGGTCCGACTAGGAATCCCAGTCAACGCAGGAATCCTGATGAGGCTAGGAAACCTGAAGGCATTAGGAGACCACATGGCTTGAAGATGACGTGGGAGATATTATGGGAGATTAAATCTGATTTTTGCATGGGAAATCAAGGAGATTACGTTGAGAAAATCAAGGAAGAATTTCAAGGGATTGTGCAACAAGAAAAGACTCAAAACAAGTCCAGATTCGTTCCTTAATTCCCTCAAGATATGTTGGCTGAAATTAGAGAATAAAATCTGCAATTTTAATGTGGAAATCAAGAGAAAATCAAGGGGAGGATGTTAAGGATAAAGCCATGGAGAGATTTAAGGGAGAAAATGTCCAAAATGAGTCCGGATACATTGTCTAGGTTCATGCCTAGATATTTGGCCGAAAATTAAGAGAAAAATCAGAAATAATCTTGGGAAAATCAGCAACAATATATTAGGGATTGATTTTGGAGCTTTTTGATTGGTTGGATGACACACAGAGCTGACGTGGCGCTACGTGATTGGTCGAAGCTGTGCGGCAAAGCTTGGCCGTTCCCCTATTAAACACCACAACACATTTCATTCAGAAAATCTTCCATAACGTCATAAGCTCTCTCTCTCTCTCCATTCTCTAGTTGCAAAGTTCTGCGTTTTCAAGCAAGGAGAGGAAGAAGAAGAAGGAGCCGTGAAGATCACATCCTCCATCATCCAACTTGAAGGCTTGCTTCCAAGATTCAAGATCCAACCATCTAGCTCTCCATCTCCATCTCCACTCACGGTGTAATTCGTTCCTTTTCCTTGTAACCTTTTTGGTTTCCTTGTTTGATTTCGTATGAACTTGTTTCTAGTTAACCTAACGTTTAGGGCGAAGTTTAAGCCCAATTTCTATGTTTAAATAAAGTTTTTTAATTCTATAATTGTGATTCGAAGTTGCTTATGTGAGTTTGTTTAATTAAATTTGCTTTATAGATAACTTTTGTATTTTAATCTTATGTGGTTGCAAACACTTAGGGTTTCGATATAATTGGTGCTAGGTTTAAGAACATGAAATCGACTTTTCGTTTTGTGTAAACTTGAATCAAAGTAGTAAAGGTTTTGAGCAAAGATCGAATTTAATTAACGAGGATTGCAATTAGGTGGACTTTTCCATACTAAGTTGTACACTTGAGTTGATAGCCTTTCTTTATGTGTAATGCATTAAACATGACATGATTGACTAGCTTTCTAGGGTTTGATTGCATGTTTGATAGGATTAATCTAGGTGCTTTCGCTTAGATTAATTAGCATTGAAAAGTAAAAAATGGGAATTCATTTGCTTTCGAATGTTTCACATGATCAACTCCTTTCTCATGACTTAGATGAACAATTATAGGGTTTGAATCGAATTTGATTACATGGAATTGGTTTTGATCTTTGTTCCTTGCGTTCCACCCTTGTATATATGTTTTTACGTTTTCTTTATTTGATTTAACTTTTGATTTTATAATTCTTAAACCCCCCTTTTATTTCGTTATTTGTATATATTCTTTTTGTAAATAATACTTTTTACTTTTACTAATTAATTAATTGTTTTTTTCAATTACAGGTGTACCCTCAATCCCCGGTTAGAACGATCCCTACTTATTCTATACTAACAACTACATGCAGGGTTAAATTGCGCGCTTACTTTTAGCGTATCAAGTCTACCCCCACACTTGAACTTTCACCTCTTCTCAATCTTCATTCTCAACGCCAAACCCATGTAATATGTCTCAAAAGATAGCTCCACTAAGTTCTTAGAACAAAGGGTAGGGTTGTAACTATACTAAGCTTCATGGTTAAGGATTTTAAGGGTGATGAACGAAAAGGCTTAATGTAGGCTCAAAGGGGCTTATCTAGGGGAGTCCCACGACGGGCACAAATGGGGACACAAGTTAATTTGGCAATGGTGGTAATTCCTAGGGTGCCTCTATCCCTTCCAGAATCAGGGCCATGTAGTGATATACGTCTCAACAAGCACAAGAGCGAATTCTAGCATTCTTTAGTCCATTAAACTTAATCTATGGCCAGCAGTCAATCAAGATGAAAGAATAATGAGATCATCAAAACATCGCCAAGAAATTAAGAATATATTTTTCATTTCACTCCAAGAAAAAGGACATGGCTCAAATATCTCACATAGGCTTTATGAATCAAAACTTATCTTAACATGCTCATATTCGGTACCAAGGTCACGAGATCCATATCCACTACACATGCATACATTTTTCATATATCTCAATTAACCAAAGAATACCATGTTAAAATCATCTCAATATTGTGATCCTCTTTTAGCCATAATTTCAGAGATATAGAATCATCCTAGACAGTTGAAAGGGCATGCTATGACTCAAAACAAAAACAAAAGCAACGATTTTTTTTTTTATTTTTGACATTTTTCGATTTTTTTTGTGTATTTTTCAATATATGACTCAAAATGAAAATATAAATCCCTTCCCCCACACTTAAATATTGCATTGTCCTCAATGTAATCAATCATAAGCATGCAATGAAACAAGTAAGCATAGATAGAAGGCATTTATGAAAATAAATTCTAAAATAAAAACAAAAGAGAAAAATTGAAAAATAAAAAGAAATAGGGAAAGAGAAAGCAAATCTGTGTAGGTAGACTCCTTCACAGCTACTTCTGAATTGGGTTGCCTCCCAAGCAGCGCTTGAGTTTAACGTCTTTCAGCCAGACGGTACCTCCATTAAATAAAGTTAGTGACTAAAATTAACAAAGAAATACAAAGTATATAAACAAGTAACTAAGAATTACAAACTACAAATATAATTAACAAGTACATTGTACAGAAGACACAAGTTAAGTACACAAGTGAGTAAAAAAAAAAAAAAAAAACATGAAAAATATTTACACAAATGTTTTTTTTTTACCTTAGTGTATCACAACATTTTGTTACATTTTCTTTTGTCATAAATATTATTGATATCAAATCTAATTCCAAGCGGTAAATCAAGTGGACGTGCGGCCCAAGTATAGTCGCCTAGACACAAAGTCCCTCCTACATCCGTTGGGCAACCTTACTGAAATGGCCAGGTAGGGGAGGGCGAACACAAGAGGTAGGATCCATTTTGGCATAGGCTACTCCCTCATTGAGGTTTACGCCCATTTGTAAGCACTTCTGGATCCAGAACCCGTTATGAACGTTGTCCCCTTCCTAGACACCATCTCACATAGGATATTCTTACTTGGATGTAAAATGTCCTAAGTGTGTTAGACAATTCAATGAATGTTAATAAAGGCCGCCCTCAACCTTAAGGGACCTGAACTAGGTACCAATAAGTGGTTTAGGCCAATATTAACAAAAGAGACTTCACCTATTCCATTCAATTTACAACTTACAATTAAAACTCGTGTTCAACAATATAAAAAAAACAACCTAGTTAATTTATACTAAATTCAAACAATTTATATACAAAAATTATAAACAAAAACAAGTGATTTTTCAATCCCCGGCAACGGCGCCAAAAATTGATACGCTAAAAGCAAGCGCATAATTTAACCCTGAAATATCATTAGTAGTATAAGCAAATAGGGATCGTTCTATTCCGGGGATTGAGGGTACACCTGTCATTGTCAAACAATTAAACAATTAAAATTAAAACAAAGTAAAATACACACAAATATATTCACAACTATAAACATTTTACACGAAAAAGGGGGAATTTTGTTTTTGGTTTTTCAAAAATAAAACTAAGTTAACAAAACAATTAAAATGCAAAAACATAAAAAATACGAATGGAATGAGAGAACAAAGATCAAAACCGAAATTATGATTAAAATTGATTCAAACCCTAACATTGTTCATCTAAGTCATGAGAAAAGAGTTGATCATGTGAAACATTCGAAAGCAAATGAATTCCCATTTTTTACTTTTCAATGCTAATTAATCTAAGCGAAAGCACCTAGATTAATCCTATCAAACATGCAATCAAACCCTAGAAAGCTAGTCAATCATGTCATGTTTAATGCATTACACATAAAGAAAGGCTATCAACTCAAGTGTACAACTTAGTATGGAAAAGTCCACCTAATTGCAATCCTCGTTAATTAAATTCGATCTTTGCTCAAAACCTTTACTACTTTGATTCAAGTTTACACAAAACGAAAAGTCGATTTCATGTTCTTAAACCTAGCACCAATTATATCGAAACCCTAAGTGTTTGCAACCACATAAGATTAAAATACAAAAGTTATCTATAACACAAATTTAATTAAACAAACCCACATAAGCAACTCTCGAATTACAATAATAGAATCTGAAAATTCTCATTTAATCATAAAAATTCCAGAAATTAATAACTTTGTTCAATCATGAATGTCAACTAAAGCAAACCAACAAAATTCAAACAAAGGTTACAAAGTAGAGGTCGAATTACACCGTGGATGGAAGATGAGGATGGATGATTTTCGTTGTGATCCTTGAAGCTTGAAAGCAAGTCTTCAATGGTGGATGGTGGAGGAATAGTCACGGCTCCTTCTTCTCCCTTCGGCCTTGCTTGAACTCCGTGGCTTGCTTTAGAGGATGGAGAGAAAATGAGAGAAGCTCACGGCAACAATATAATTTTTCTGAATTTTTCTAAGGGATGTGGAACCTTTTTCAACGTCAAAGAGGTGGGTATATATAGGAGCACGGCTAGGGTTCACAAAGCAATCAGAAATTTCCACATAGCTTCCACCAATGAGAATTCGCCAAGTAAGCTTTGTGATGTAGTCCAACCAATCATAGAATGCCAAGTAATCCGTGTGATGTGTTCCAACCAATCAAAATTCTCTAAAATACCTCCCTAATATTTAATTGCCGAATTTCCTTGGAATTATTCTGATTTTCTTCATGAATTTCGGCAAATATTCCTTTAGGGAATTTAGGGATGCACCTAGACACGTTTTCAGCTTTTCTTGGTCTCCACCTTTTTCTCTTTCCTTTTATTTCTCCCTTGAATCTCTCTTGGCGTCATCTCCTTGATTATTTCTGATTTTCACGTTGGCAATCACACCAAATTATTCCTCCAACAATATTTCCTTCCCATAAAAGTCTCCCAAGAAAATCTCTCCTTGAAATCCTCAATCAATCATCTTTAATTCCCATGTTGTCACCTTGTTTTTCCTTAAGTATTACACGGCAAATTTAATCCCCAAGGAAAATATATTTTCCTTTTTAAAAACTCTTCCTTGATTTCCTCTTGGCATTATATTTTCTGATTTTCCACGTCATTTCCTTGCCATGTCATCTTCATGAAGCTTCTCTTTCCATTTATGAACTCAATTCAGCTTATTTATTCCAAAGACCTGAAAATAGAAGCTTTCTAAAATAAGAAATGGAAACTTTCCTAAACTAAAATGGAAACTTTCTAAAAATGGAAAATAGAAACTACAAAACGGAAACTTTCTACAATTAGGAACTTTCCCAATCAAAGAATGGAAACTTTCCTAAACAGAGTTTTATTAAGGAAATAACGCAGGAAATGTAGGGAAATAGCAGTTAAAACGTAGCATTAAAATGCTCCTATCAAAATTCGGCCAAAACTCTTTAGGGAATGTAGGAATGTATCTAGACTTCATTTGAGCTTTTCTTGGTCTCCACCTTTTTCTCTTTCCTTAAAACTCTCTAGGGAATATCTTTGCCGTCCAAAACCCTAGGATTTTCACGTCCTCCCTTGTTTATCTCTTCCTTTTTCACGGCAAAGCTTCTAGGGTTTATCTCCAAGTATTTTCTTTCCATAAAAATAGCCCTAGATAATCTCTTAGAAAATCTCTTTTTAATTTCTGATTTTTGGACGCCTCTTCCTTGTTTCTCTCTTGCAAATTCACGGCAAAACATCTTTAGGGCTAGGGTTTGCGTCACAAACCCTAGTTCCATGGGCTTTGGTGGGCTTTTATCCAATTAGCCGAAAATCCAACAAGTCTTGAGAGTTTTTGGGCCTCCATGCGTCACTTCTATGCCATGTCATCTTCCAACGTCACAATATTTTATTTTTCCATTTCTTTTTTTTCATAGTAACGTTGGAAACTTCATTGGTGGGCTTTCCTCCTTTCCGCAGGGTTTCCTGGTTGGACCAGGAAAACTTCTTTCCTTCATTTCTGCTCATTTCTGTGGCTCATTGTTCTTCATCTTTGCTCCCTTTGGTGATCGCAAGCTCCTCTTTCCATTTGTGAGTTCATTTCCACTTTCTAGCTCGGAGGTCCTGAAAATAGAAACTAGTAAGAAAAATAGAAACTTTCTAAAATGAAAAATGGCAACTTTCCTAAACTGAAAATGGGAAACTTTCTAAAAATGAAAAATAGAAACTACTGAAAATGGAAACTTACTAAAAATGATAAATAGAAACTACAAAAATAGAAACTTTCTACAAATAGGAACTTTCCCAATAAAAGAATGGAAACTTTCCTAAACAGAGTTTTACTAAGGAAATGACGCAAGAAATGTAAGGAAATGCAGTTAAAACGTCGCATTAAAATGCTCCTATCAAATTCCCCCACACTTAGCTTTTGCTAGTCCCTTAGCAAAATCAAACAAAGACACACACTAAGACTCAACGAAAATTAAACACTCAAACAAACAAAGATTCTATTGCCCTTCAACTATTTGTCTCAGCAATCTCTTACTTTCACAACACCAAGATTAGCACTTCACCAAGAATCAATGTTTAGGCATTCGAGAGTTAATTAAAACATATAATTCACATATACACAAGTAGGACTTGGTTGGAACAATGGTGATGGTTTCTGTTAAGCATGCTTCAAACAAGTTTGATTCAGTTCCTCACAAGGTATATTCACTCTTTCTTCTCTCAGATCATGGCAATGCTTAAAAGCTTATACACTCAAGTATATGTGAAAGATAGCAAGTATATCACATAATGCAAGAAACGAAAGCACAAGTATAATTTTCTTTTAAAGATCTCATGAAGGATATCAACTACTTGCACAGATGGACCCAAGCCATAGGTTCAACTCTTGCAACTCATCTCCACATCAAGGGTTGTCCCATCTTAAGGATCAAGAAGGTCTTCTCACGGTTTGTAATGGGGCCATGGCTCAAGCTTTAAAGAAACGAAGGGTAAGGAATTTAACAAAGTGTCCTAAAAACCTAGTAGAGCTCATATGAATGCAGAGATCTCGAAAAATCCACCAAGGCATTTCAAAAACGACACTTCCCCATATAGGTCACATAAAAGGGCCAAATGTCTTCATGTTGGGCCCAATCTTCAATGTAAACTTCCCTTGACTCTAGTGAAATGGACAAAGGCCAAATTTTTCTGTAGTGGGCCTTCAATTTAAAGTAAACTCCGAAATCACTAAGTATGGGGGACTAAAATCCATAGATATTTCTTTCTTTTCTTTTCTAGCCGTGTACATTTTTCTTTTCTTTTCATTTTCTCGGCTTTTTCATACATTTTTCGTTCATGGACAAGTTTACCCCCACACTTGAACCTTCACCTCTTCTTATTCTTCAATATTGACGTCAAATCTTCAAGTAAAATCTCAATTTAGCTCCACTAAGTCCTTAGGACAAAGGGTAGGGTTATAGCTATACTAAGGCTTAGGTTAAAGATTTTAAGGGTGATGAAAGAAAAGGCTTAACGTAGGCTCAAAGGGGTTTATCTAGGGGAGTCCCACGACGGGCACAATTAGGGACACAGGTTCATTTGGCAATGGTGGTAATTCCTAGGGTGCCTCTATCCTTTCCAGAATCAGGGCCATGTATTGATATAACGTCTCAACAAGCACAAGAGCGAATTCTAGCATTCTCTAGTCCATCAAATTTAATCTATGGCAAGTAGTCAATCAAGATGAAAGAATAATGAGATCATCAAAACATCGCCAAGAAATTAAGAATATATTTTTCATTTCACTCCAAGAAAAAGGAACATGGTTCAATTATCTCACATGGGTTTATATGAATCAAAACTCATCTTAACATGCTCATATTCTGTACCAAAGTTTCGAAATCCATATCCACTACAAGGCATATATTTTTCATATATCTCAATTAACCAAAGAATACCATTTTAAGTCATCTCAATTTTTGTGATCCTCTTTTAGTCATGATTTCAGAGATATAGAATCATCCTAGACAGTTGAAAGGGTATCCTAAGACTCAAAACAAAAACAAAAGCAACGAAATTTTTATTTTTATGACATTTTTTCGATTTTTTTTGTATTTTCCAATATATATGACTCAAAACAAAAATGTAAATCCCTTCCCCCACACTTAAATATTGCATTGTCCTCAATGTAATCAATCATAAGCATGCAATGAAACACTTAAGCATATAGGGATGAAATTTACGAAAAGAAAGTTCAAAGAAAAACAAAAAGCATATAATAAAGAAGTAGGGAGGAAAAAGAGCAAATCTGCGTTGAAGGCTCCTCCACAGCTACTTCTGAATTGGGTTGCCTCCCAAGCAGCGCTTAATGTTTATAGTCTTTCAGCCTAGACTTGTACCTCCATTAATCCTCAAGAGGTGGAACGTTTTGGAGGGGTACTTCCTCCACTTCGTGTTCCACAAAGGCCTCATAGTAAGGCTTCAAGCGATGGCCATTCACTTTGAACTCGTTACCTGTTTGTTCACTCTTAGAGCGATGGCCATTCATTCAAGCGATGGCCATTCACTTTGAACTCCATTAATTCTCATCTGCACAGCTCCATGAGAAAACACATTAGTGATAACAAAAGGTCCAATCCAACGAGAACGAAGTTTACCTGGGAAGAGTTTGAGACGAGAATGGAAGAGAAGAACTTTTTGACCCACAACAAAAGTCTTCCTTCGAATCATTTTATCATGGAATGCCTTAGTCTTTTCTTTATAAATATTGGCACTTTCGAAAGCATCATTCCTAATCTCCTCTAACTCTTGCAACTGCAGTTTCCTATGAAGCCCAGCTTCATCCAGATCCATATTGAACTGCTTCACAGCCCACCAAGCTTTGTGCTCTAACTCCACAGGTAAATGGCAAGGTTTGCCATAAACAATTCGATATGGGGACATACCTATGGGAGTCTTGTATGCAGTTCTGTAGGCCCACAAAGCATCCTCCAAGCGTAGGGACCAATCCTTCCTGTTGGGGTTCACAGTCTTTTCCAATATCCCCTTGATCTGACGATTTGAGACCTCAGCCTGCCCACTAGTTTGGGGGTGATAAGGTGTAGAAACCTTATGTGTAACATCATATTTCTTCAACAAGGCCTCAATCGTCCGATTGCAAAAGTGGGATCCACCATCACTAATGAGAACTCTAGGCATTCCAAACCTGCTAAAGATGTTAGACTTGATAAAATCTGCAACAACCTTAGAGTCATTAGTTCGAGTGGCCTTTGCTTCCACCCATTTGGAAACATAGTCCACTGCAAGTAAGATATACAGAAACCCAAAAGATGAAGGGAAAGGTCCCATGAAATCTATGCCCCAGACATCAAATATTTCAACAGTTATGATATTAGACAATGGCATTTGATCTCTAGAACTTAGATTTCCGGTTCGTTGGCATCTATCACAAGTTAAACAATATGCATGTGCATCCTTAAATAACGTTGGCCAAAAGAACCCAGACTCTAACACCTTAAAAGCAGTCTTTTTAGACCCAAAGTGACCTCCACATGCTTTAGAATGGCAAAAAGAAAGTATGGCATTATGTTCATGGTCAGGCACACATCTCCTAATCAGTTGATCAGAGCAATATTTCCACAAATAAGGTTCATCCCAAACATATTGCTTAACAGTTTTCTTAACCTATCTCTGTGAGCACGTGACATGGTATCAGGAATCTTCCTAGAAACAATATAGTTCACAATATCAGCATACCATGGTTCACTTACCTGAAGTCCAAAAAGCTGCTCATCTGGAAACGTCTCCACCAGAGGGAGAGGGTCTTCTGCATGTACCAAACGACTCAAGTGGTCAGCTACCACGTTTTCACTACCCTTCTTGTCCTTGATGTCAACGTCAAACTCTTGCAAGAGTAGGACCCATCTGATAAGCCTTGGTTTCGCCTCCTTCTTGGTCATCAAGTACTTCAAAGCTGCATGGTCAGTATAAATAATTACCTTGGTACCAAGTAAGTAGGAACGAAACTTTTCAAGGGCAAAAACAACTGCAAGGAGCTCTTTCTCTGTGGTGGAATAATTCATTTGTGCATCATTCAGAGTCCTTGAGGCGTAGTAGATGGCATAGGGTCGTTTGTCCTTCCTTTGCCCCAAAACAGCTCCAACTGCATAGTCAGAGGCATCACACATCAACTCAAAGGGCAAGGACCAATCTGGAGGTAACATGATGGGGGCTGACGTCAACAACTCCTTAAGCTTGTCAAAAGCAGCTTGACATTCCTTGTCAAAGTGAAAGGGCACGTCCTTCTGGAGCAGTTGACATAGAGGTCTCGAAATCTTGGAGAAGTCCTTGATAAACCTCCTATAAAAACCTGCATGGCCAAGGAAAGAACGAATCTCTCTCACAGAAGTGGGAGAGGGTAAGTAACGCACAATATCAACCTTGGCCTTATCGACCTCTATTCCCCTAGCAGAGACAATATGTCCTAAAACTATGCCTTGTTTAACCATAAAATGGCATTTCTCCCAATTAAGTACAAGGTTAGTTTCCATGCAACGTTTTAGAATTATTTCCAGATTATTAAGACAATCATCAAAATTCTTTCCAAAAACTGAAAAGTCATCCATGAATACCTCTATGATTTTCTCAATATAATCTGAAAAAATACTTACCATACACCTCTGAAAGGTACCTGGAGCGTTGCAAAGGCCAAAGGGCATGCGTCTATAGGCAAACGTCCCAAAGGGGCAAGTGAAGGTTGTCTTCTCTTGATCTTCATTGGCTATGGCAATCTGATTGTAGCCTGAGTAGCCATCCAAGAAGCAGTAGTAGTCATGTCCAGCTAGGCGCTCAAGCATCTGATCAATGAATGGAAGAGGAAAGTGATCTTTCCTTGTTGTTGCGTTGAGCTTCCTATAATCAATGCACACTCGGTGACCTGTGACTGTCCTTTGGGGCACCAGTTCGTTCTCAGCATTCTTCACCACAGTTACCCCAGATTTCTTGGGCACAACCTGAACTGGAGAGACCCACTTGGAGTCTGAAATGGGGTAGATCACCCCACAATCTAGGAGTTTGATAACCTCCTTCTTCACAACTTCCATCATTGGAGGGTTGAGACGACGTTGAGCCTCTCTAGTGGGTTTAGACCCCTCCTCTAGAAGTATCCTATGGACGCAAGTTGTAGGGCTAATTCCCTTGATGTCCGCCAATGTCCATCCTATGGCGGTCTTGTGTTGCTTCAGCATCTCCACCAACTTCTCTTCTTGTGGAGTCGTAAGCGCAGAGGACACTATCACTGGTAAGGTCTCCTTGTCTCCTAAGTAGACATACTTCAAATGGTCTGGAAGAGGTTTAAGCTCAAGTTCTGGGGCCTGGACCACTGAAGGTAAAGTCTTGTTAGTAGATAACTGAATGGACAAAGGAGAATTAGACTTACCTACATAAGGGGATGCTTCAAGGAAGGAGACGTTTTCAATTATCTTTCCTTCACAAGTGTCCTTCAATTCCTCCTTTGAGATAATGGCACCACCTTTTGTGTACCCTACTCCTTGTTCGAGGGTTGTGGCTAGGGTATCCTCATTCATGGCCTCAAACATTTTCTGGGCAAGGTCATCCAAAATATCAATAGAATAACAGTCATTTATATCAAGAGGATACCTCATGGCTTCAAAAATGTTGAAGCCAATAACGTCACCATCAAACTCCATGGTGAGAGAACCTGCATACACATCTATCTTTGTCCTAGCTGTCCTTAAGAAAGGACGTCCCAAAAGCAAAGGAGTGGAACTCACAGGGGAGTCCTCCATTTCCAACACATAAAAATCAGCTGGGAAGATAAGATGGTTAACCTGCACAAGCACATCCTCCAACAAACCTCTAGGGTATGCATTGGATCTGTCAGCTAACTGAATGATAACATTGTCAGATTTAAGTTCCCCTAGACCTAGGGTTTCATAAACAGAGTAGGGCATAACATTAACAGATGCACCTAAATCTAGCATGGCATTCTTAAATCTGGAGTTACCAATAGTACATGGAATAGTAAAGCTTCCAGGATCCTTACACTTTGGAGGAATCTTCCTCTGAATCAAGGCAGAAACGTTCTCACTTACCTTTACCACCTCCTTTTCACGGTTCACTCTCCTAGTAGTGCAAAGCTCTTTAAGGAACTTGGCATACTTAGGGACTTGTTTGATGGCCTCTAGGAGGGGTAAGTTTACTTGTACCTTCTTGAAAGTTTCCAAGATAGCTTGGTCACTTTCATCCTTCTTGGATTTAGCAAATCTGCGTGGAAAGGGCATGCAAGAAGAAGAAGGGTTAGTAATAACCGAATTGGATAAGTTAGAATTAATACCTTGAATATCCGGTTTGGCCTTTGGTGGTGAGGACGCCTTGACTTCTTTCTTGGACGTTGCAGGGTCCTTTTCAATACCCAACTTTGTGGGTTCATGGTCTTCCTCAATCTCTATGCTTATTTGGGCTTTCTTGGGTTGCTTGGGCTGATCCAGAAATGGCCTTCCACTCCTTGTAGTCACAACTGATGCATTCTCCACATTACCCTTAGGATTAGGTATTGTGACACTAGGGAGCTTCCCATTCTCATGAATCTTGCTCATGAAATCCACAACTTGGCCCATCTGCTTCTTGAGTTCTGCAATGTCCTTAGTATGGGTCTGTTGTCCTTGGATCAAAGCCTGAGTAGAGTTTGTCAAGGCTTGTGTAGAAGCAGTCAAGGCTTCCAACGTCTTATCATAATGGGAATTCCCAGAGTTCTGTTGAGGAGGAGGCATGTAAGGAGCTTGAGGACGTTGAAAAGTAGGCCCTTGAGGACGTTGAAAGTTCCCACCAAGAGGATTCTGGACATTGTCATTGTTGGTCCACTTGAAGTTGGGATGGTCCCTCCATCCTGGGTTATAAGTATTGGAATAAGGGTCATGTCTAGGACGTTGAGGTCCTCCCTGATATCCTCCTTGAAATCCCCCTTGGTATCCTCCAATAGCATTGGCAGATTCCCATCCTCCATTTTCATTGAGTTGAGGGCATTGATCAGTAACATGCCCTTGCATAGAGCATACCCCACAAGCTATGGATGCACTAGGTCCTTTGGAACTTATGACTTGGTTCATGAGCAAGGTGAGCTTATTCAGTTGATCCTCAATGGCATTGTTCCTACCCACTTCATGTACCTTTCGAATGGAGTGCCCTACACCCTCGTATTGTTGACTGTTGAGGGCACGATTCTCAATAAGTTCCTTTCCCTCTGCAGGCGACTTGTCCACAAAAGCTCCTCCAGCTGCAGCATCAAGCATTTGCCTCTCTAAGGGTAAGAGTCCCTCATAGAAGCATGTCAGTAGGGTCTCATCCTTCATCTGATGTTGAGGACATTGAGCAAGTAAGGAGTTGAACCTCTCATAATAGGCAGAATAGGACTCATCTGGAGCTTGTTCAATTCCACTAAGCTTCTTCCTGAGTGTGATGACCTTGGAAGCTGGGAAGTATCGTTCCAAGAAGGCCTTCCTCATAGTGTCCCAAGAGGTGATACGTCCAGCAGGAATCTCATATAGCCAATCTTTGGCTCTGTCAGCTAAGGAAAATGGAAATGCTTTCATCCTTAGAATGTTCTCATCTGCTCCTTGTGGTTGCATATTAGAACACACAACCTGAAATGCCCTAAGATGCTTGTTGGCGTCCTCCATAGGGAGCCCATGAAACTTAGGGAGTTGGTGCAATAATCCACTCTTCAGCTCAAACTCTGCATTTCTTCCTGCAGCAGGGGCAGGGTACACAATACCTATAGGGGGTCCTCCCTCAACTGTTGCTGTGGATAGTTCCCTAATGGATGCCATTCTCTCTTCTTGAACTTCTTCAGGTGGTGGTGAAGGTGGTGGTGTTGAGTTAGACGAAATCACAGGTGAAGGTGAGCGTGAAGGAGGAGATGGGGCAGGTGTAGGTGATGTAGATTCCTCAGAAGGATAGATTCTCTTCCCTTGCTCGTTAAACTTGTACTCTTTGAATTGCAAGGAAGAAGGTCTTCTGTACTCAAGTGTAGGAGGATTTTTCAAACGAGCGAGCCTTTCTTCAATCTCTTGTATGGTAGGGATTTTAGAAGACTCGGACATTCATGGAATTCCTGAACAACATTAAGATGTACAAAAGTGAGTAACTTACGAAAATAAACATAAAAACAAGTTGATATTTTCATATAAAAACGTCACTATTCACAATGCAACAAAAGAGACTTACAAATTTTGTACAAGTAAGAAAAGTAAGAAAACAGACCAATGTACAATTGAAAGTTATGTACAAGTATTTTATTTTTTAGAACTTATAAACATAGTTAATAACTCAATTGATTCCAAGTTGTAAGTCGAGCCCAATAGAAACCACTACTATTGGTGAGCTACGATATAGGGATAGTCGCCTAGACATAGTCTCTTTCCGTGGTTTCAGAAGGCCAGATAGCCAGATTAAGAGGTAAGTGAGAGGGAGGACTCATTTTGGTGATACTACGGAGGCTACTCCCTCATTGAGGTTTACGCCCCTATTGGCTACTTCCACATTGTGGTTTACGCACAGTCTATAGTATCTCTGAGATCCAATTTGAACCCATCACCCAGGGTCTCAACCTAAGACACCATCTGTAATGCCCCTTACTCAGTTTGGAAAGTACTCATGTGTTAGACTGTTCTCCTAATGCTAATAAAGGCCGCCCTCAACCTCATAAGACCTTAGAAAGGTACCAATGAAGGGTTAAGGCCAATATTAACAAAAGGGCCCTTGTCTACTCATACGATTTTACACACTCACAACAATTAAATAATTAACAATATTCATAATTCAATTTTCATTACTTTTCATTACTTTTCACTTCTTTTTCTTTACAAGTAAAATTAGACAAAACTTTCACACCAAACACAAACAAAACGTCACTATTCACATCTAAAATAACTTCCTTTTTTTTTTTTTTTTTTTCTTTCTTTTTTCTTTCTCTTTTTTTTTTTTTTTTTTTTTTTTTTTAATTTACAATTATTTTCAACACTTAGGTACGGGAACAGGGAATCTCGTTGTGCAATGGGGCTGAAACAGCTACCCTTCCAAGATTATGTTTAATCCAATATACCTTAAGTGTCACAACATTTTCTTTTGTTTTCTTTTGTTATAAATACTATTGATATCAAATTTAATTCCAAGCGGTAAATCAAGTGGACGTGCGGCCCAAGTATAATCGTCTAGACACAAAGTCCCTCCTACATCCGTTGGGCAACCTTACTGAAATGGCCAGGTAGGGGAGGGCGAACACAAGAGGTAGGATCCATTTTGGCATAGGCTACTCCCTCATTGAGGTTTACGCCCATTTGTAGCACTTCTGAATCCAGAACCCGTTATGAACGTTGTCCCCAGCCTAGACACCATCTCACATAGGATATTCTTACTAGGATGTAAAAGGTCCTAAGTGTGTTAGACAGTTCAATGAATGTTAATAAAGGCCGCCCTCAACCTTAAGGGACCTGAACTAGGTACCAATAAGGGGTTTAGGCCATTATTAATAAACACGACTTCACCTATTCCTTCTTTAATTTACAACTCACAATTAAACTAGTATTCAACAATATAAATAACAACCTAAATAATTAATTAACTAAGTAATTAACTAACTAAATTTCGTACAAATATAAACAAGTGCTTTTTCCGAAATTTTTTTTTTTTTTTTTTTTTTTTTTTTTTTTTTACGATAACAATATAAACAAAACAATATATTCACAATATGACAAATGATTTTTCAATCCCCGGCAACGGCGCCAAAAATTGATACGCTCAAAGCAAGCGCATAATTTAACCCTGAAATGTCATTAGTAGTATAGAATAAATAGGGATCGTTCTATTCCGGGGATTGAGGGTACACCTGTCATTGTCAAACAATTAAACAATTAAAATCAAAACAAAGTATAATATTCACACATATGCACATTATTTACGAATTAAAAGGGGGTTTTTGATTTTGGTTTTTCTAAAAATAAAACTAAGTTAATAAAACAATTAAAATGCAAAAACATAAAATTATAAATGGAATGCAAGAACAAAGATCAAAATCGAAACATATGATTAAAATTAATTCAAGTTCATCATTGTTCATCATAGTCATGCAAGAGGAATTGATCATGTGAAACGTTCAAAGCAAACAATTTCCCATATTTTACTTTCAACGCTAATTAATCTAAGTGAAAGCACATAGACTAATCCTATCAAACATGCATTCAAGCCCTAGAAAGCTAGTCAATCATACATGTCTAACGCATTAAGCATCTAGAAAGGCTATCAATTCAAATGTGCAACTTAGTATGAAAAAGTCCACCTAATTGCAATCTTCTTTGATTAAATTCGGTTTTTGTACAAAACCTTTACTACTTATTGATTCAAGAACACAAAACCAAAAAGTTGATTCATGTTCTTAAATTCGTAGCACCAATTATATAAAAACCCTAGGTGTTTGCAACCACATAAGATTAAAATACAAAAGTTATCTATCATGCAAATTTAATCAAACACTCACACATAAGCAACCATAAATCGCAAAACATGAATCTGAAAATTAACTATTAATCATAAAATTTCAGAAAACAATACTTGTTCAAACATATGTGTCAACTAAGGCATAACCAACGAAAATACAAACAAAGTTACAAGGAAGAATCGAATTACACCAAGAGATGGAGATGGTGATGAACGAAAAGGTGATGTGATCTCTTGAATTTCGAAAGCAATCTTCAAGGTGGAGGATGGATGGTGTTCACGGCTTGTCTTCTTCTTCCTTGGCCTTGCTTGCACTTCGTGGTTGCCTTAGAGGATGGAGAAGAGCACGGCTAGGCTAGAGAGCTTTTCTGAATTTTTTCTAAAGTTGTGAAACACAAAGGAAGGGACCTTTACGTTGAGAAGAGGGGAGACTATATAGGGGACGGCTTCTTGGTCTCCAAGGCCGTGTAAAACCCTAAGAAACCTCACGGCATGTGATGCTTGCTCCACATAATTTCCTCCAATGCTTGCTTGCCACATAAGCCCTATGAGGTGGTTCAACCAATCACAAAATTCCAATATTAATTCCCTAAATAATCTTGGTAAAAATCCTTGAGATAATTTCTGATTTTTCTTTCTTTTATTTCGGCCAAAACTCCCTTAGAGATTCTAGGAATGTATCTAGACGCCATGTAGCCCTTTTCTTGGTCTCCACACATATTTTCTTTCCTTAAAACTCTCTAGAGAATAACATCTTGCCGAAATCTCTAGGGTTTCTTCTTTAATTCACGGCTCATTCCTTCTTTTCCTCTTGGCTTGGACGGCAAAAGATATTCTAGGGTTTATCTCTTGATGTATTTCCATAAAAATAGCCCTAGAAAATCTCCCTAGAAAATCTCCTTTTAATTTCTGATTTTTGGACGCCACTTCCTTGTTTCTCTCTTCATTTTGGACGGCAAAACTCCTCTAGGGTTTCTCACATGCGTCACAAACCCTAATCCCTTGGACCTTGATGGGCCATGATCCATTTTGCCGAAAATCCACTTCATTTTTGAGAGTTCTTGGGCCACGTTGCTTCATCTTCAAGTCTTCATATGTTCCAACGCAAAACACTTCATTTCTTTCATTTCTTTTCATAGTTGCGTTGGAAACTTCATTGGTAAGCTCTCCTCCAGTTCGCAGGGTTTCCTGGTTGCACTAGGAAAGCTTGTTTCTTCATTTCTGCTCAAATGTGTGGTCCAATGTTCTTCATTTTTGTTCCCCTTGACGTTCGCAAGCTCCTCTTTCCATTCGTGTGTTCATTTCCACTTTTTAGCTCGGAGGTCCTGAAAATAGAAACTAGTAAGAAAAATAGAAACTTTCCTAATTTGAAAAATAGAAACTTACTAAAAATGAAAAATAGAAAGTTACTAAAAATGAAAAATAGAAACTTTCCTAAACTGAAAATGGAAACTTGCCAGAAATGAGAAATGAAAACTACGAAAATAGAAACTTTACACAAATAGGAACTTTCCCAATCAAAGAATGGAAACTTTCCTAAACAAGGATTTTTCAAGGAAATGGCGCAGAAAATGTAGGGAAAAACAAGTAAAACGTCGCATTAAAATGCTCCTATCAAATTCCCCCACACTTAGCTTTTGCTAGTCCCTTAGCAAAATCACAACACAGACACACACTAAGACTCAACGAAAATTAAAGACTCAAACAAACAAAGACTCTATTGCCCTTCAACTTTTTGTCTCAGCAATCTCTTACTTTCACAACACCAAGATTAGCACTCAACCAAGAATCAATGTGAAGCATTCGAGAGTTAATTAAAACATGTAATCCACACATACACAAGTAGGACTTGGTTGTAACAATGGTGATGGTTTCTGTTAAGCATGCTTCAAACAAGTTTGATTCAAATCTCACAAGTATATCCCTCTTTCTTTTCTCAGATCATGGCAATGCTTAAAAGCTTATACACTCAAGTATATGTGAAAGATAGCAAGTATATCACATAATGCAAGAAACGAAAGCACAAGTATAATTTTTCTTTTAAAGATCTCATGAAGGATATCAACTACTTGCACGAATGGACTGCCATAGGTTCAACTCTTGTAACTCATCTCCACATCAAGGGCTGTCCCATCTTAAGGATCAAGAAGGTCCTTGTCACGCCCCGGATTTTGAATGATAAATTCAAATCCGAAACCTGAATAATTACAATTACAAAATCCAAATCTCGAAACTTCGAGTTCATTATTACAATTCACTCTCACAATATATTATAAAGCTCAAATGAGCATAACACACCTCACAACTTACAATTGTTGTGAAACTCTAACAATTGCTCTAACCGCGCGATCACCGTCCTGTTTCTCCTGTCCTGTAGGATTACCCGCTACACAATTTGAATAGTGTACCGGGAGTTGCAACAACACAAAACCCGGTAAGCTTTTTACAGCCAGTATGAGTAAACAAGAAAGAACTGTTGATTTATTAGATTTCAAGACTACCACAAACCCACGTTACTTTCTCACTCTCATATATATATATATAGACACTTATGAGTTACTCTCAATTTAGCTCATAAGATCACTCACTCTCATATATATATGTAGACACTTATGAGTTACTCTCAATTTAGCTCATAAGATTTCCCAACATTTGGTAGACAGACTCATATATATATATAGACCCTTATGAGTTACTCTCAATTTCCCTCATAAGGTTACCATATATATATTGACACTTATGAGTTACTCTCAATTTCACTCATAAGGTCACTCCACATTTGGCAGACAGACTAGAGCTCTAACTGAACGTAACCACTCGTCCGGCCACAGACGTGATTACGATTTAATACTCTTAATAACCACCAGCCCGGTACGAGAGCGTGATTCACTAATAGATGCCATGGTCACCTCGTGACCTAGTGATCTCCACAGATCACAACAATTTATTGTTCCTCAACAATAAAACTCAACACCTCTCACAATATATTGTTTCTCAACAATAAACTCAATACCTCTCACAATATATTGTTTCTCAACAATAAACTCAACACAACTCCAACAATACATATTATTTCACGTAATAATATATATACAGACATTCACACAGGAATGTCTAATACACCAACAATAGTTCATATGATTGCAAAATAAAGCAATTAAATATATTGGGTTCGTAATATGAACCACGTGAGGTTTACTCACCTCTAATCCAGCTGCGTCTTCTTAACAGCTCCATTAACAATCTCACGAATCGTCCGCCAAATAAATCCATCGATCACCTAATCCAATAATGATC